>NW_025536205.1:0-65977 GCF_020615455.1 Coregonus clupeaformis
ACTGTTATCATTACAACATAGTGAGACAGGTATCTGTACTGTTATCACCATAACATAGTGAGACAGGCACCTGTACTGTTATCATGACAACGTAGTGAGAAAGGTATCTGTACTGCTGTCATGACAACGTAGTGAGACAGGTACCTGTACTGTTATCATTACAATGTAGTGAGACATGTATCTGTACTGTTGTCATGAGAACGTAGTGAGACAGGTACCGTTACTGTTATCATGATAAAGTAGTGAGACTGGTACCTGTACTGTTATCATGATAACATAGTGAGACAGGTACCTGTACTGTTATCATGACAACATAGTGAGACAGGTACCTGTACTGTTATCATGATAACATAGTGAGACAAATATCTGTACTGTTATCATGACAACGTAGTGAGACAGGAACCTGTACTGTTATCATGACAACGTAGTGAGACAGGTACCTGTACTTTTATCATGACAACGTAGTGAGACAGGTACCTGTACTGTTATCATGATAAAATTAGTGAGACAGGTATATGTACTGTTATCATGACAACGTAGTGAGACAGGTACCTGTACTGTTATCATGATAACATAGTGAGAAATGGTACCTGTACTGTTGTCATGACAACATAGTGAGACAGGTACCTGTACTGTTATCATGACAACGTAGTGAGACAGGTATCTGTACTGTTATCATGACAACATAGTGAGACGGAAACCTGTACTGTTATCATGACAACGTAGTGAGACAGGTACCTGTACTGTTATCATGACAACGTAGTGAGACAGGTACCTGTACTGTTATCATGACAACGTAGTGAGACAGGTATCTGTACTGTTATCATGACAACGTAGTGAGACAGGTACCTGTACTGTTATCATGATAAAATAGTGAGACAGGTACCTGTACTGTTATCATGACAACGTAGTGAGACAGGTACCTGTACTGTTATCATGACAACGTAGTGAGACAGGTATCTGTACTGTTGTCATGACAACGTAGTGAGACAGGTACCTGTACTGTTATCATGACAACGTAGTGAGACAGGTATCTGTACTGTTATCATGATAACATGAGTGAGACAGGTACCTGTACTGTTATCATGACAACGTAGTGAGACAGGTATCTGTACTGTTATCATGATAACATAGTGAGACAGGTACCTGTACTGTTATCATGACAACGTAGTGAGACAGGTATCTGTACTGTTATCACGACAACGTAGTGAGACAGGTACCTGTACTGTTATCACGACAACGTAGTGAGACAGGTACCTGTACTGTTATCATGATAACATTAGTGAGACAGGTACATGTACTGTTATCATGACAACGTAGTGAGACAGGTATCTGTACTGTTATCATGACAACGTAGTGAGACAGGTACCTGTACTGTTATCATGACAATGTAGTGAGACAGGTATCTGTACTGTTATCATGATAACGTAGTGAGACAGGTATCTGTACTGTTATCATGACAACATAGTGAGACAGGTACCTGTACTGTTATCATGACAACGTAGTGAGACAGGTACCTGTACTGTTATCATGACAACGTAGTGAGACAGGTACCTGTACTGTTATCATGATAAACGTAGTGAGACAGGTATCTGTACTGTTATCATGACAACGTAGTGAGACAGGTACCTGTACTGTTATCATGACAACGTAGTGAGACAGGTACCTGTACTGTTATCATGACAACGTAGTGAGACAGGTACCTGTACTGTTATCATGACAACATAGTGAGACAGGTACCTGTACTGTTATCATGACAACGTAGTGAGACAGGTACCTGTACTGTTATCATGATAACATAGTGAGACAGGTACCTGTACTGTTATCATGACAACGTAGTGAGACAGGTATCTGTACTGTTATCATGACAACGTAGTGAGACAGGTACCTGTACTGTTATCATGACAACGTAGTGAGACAGGTATCTGTACTGTTATCATGACAACGTAGTGAGACAGGTACCTGTACTGTTATCATGACAACGTAGTGAGACAGGTACCTGTACTGTTATCATGATAAAATTAGTGAGACAGGTATATGTACTGTTATCATGACAACGTAGTGAGACAGGTATCTGTACTGTTATCATGACAACGTAGTGAGACAGGTACATGTACTGTTGTCATGACAACGTAGTGAGACAGGTACCTGTACTGTTATCATGACAACGTAGTGAGACAGGTACCTGTACTGTTATCATGATAAAATTAGTGAGACAGGTATATGTACTGTTATCATGACAATGTAGTGAGACAGGTATCTGTACTGTTATGATGACAACGTAGTGAGACAGGTACCTGTACTGTTGTCATGACAACGTAGTGAGACAGGTATCTGTACTGTTATCATGACAACGTAGTGAGACAGGTACCTGTACTGTTGTCATGACAACGTAGTGAGACAGGTACCTGTACTGTTATCGTGATAACATAGTGAGACAGGTATATGTACTGTTATCATGACAATGTAGTGAGACAGGTATCTGTACTGTTATGATGACAACGTAGTGAGACAGGTACCTGTACTGTTATCATGACAACGTAGTGAGACAGGTATCTGTACTGTTATCATGACAACGTAGTGAGACAGGTACCTGTACTGTTGTCATGACAACGTAGTGAGACAGGTACCTGTACTGTTATCATGATAACGTAGTGAGACAGGTATATGTACTGTTATCATGACAACGTAGTGAGACAGGTACCTGTACTGTTATCATGACAACGTAGTGAGACAGGTACCTGTACTGTTGTCATGACAACGTAGTGAGACAGGTATCTGTACTGTTATCATGACAACGTAGTGAGACAGGTACCTGTACTGTTGTCATGACAACGTAGTGAGACAGGTACCTGTACTGTTATCGTGATAACATAGTGAGACAGGTATCTGTACTGTTATCATGACAATGTAGTGAGACAGGTATCTGTACTGTTATGATGACAACGTAGTGAGACAGGTACCTGTACTGTTATCATGACAACGTAGTGAGACAGGTATCTGTACTGTTATCATGACAACGTAGTGAGACAGGTACCTGTACTGTTGTCATGACAACGTAGTGAGACAGGTACCTGTACTGTTATCGTGATAACGTAGTGAGACAGGTATATGTACTGTTATCGATGACAACGTAGTGAGACAGGTATCTGTACTGTTATGATGACAACGTAGTGAGACAGGTACCTGTACTGTTGTCATGACAACGTAGTGAGACAGGTACCTGTACTGTTATCATGACAACGTAGTGAGACAGGTACCTGTACTGTTATCATGACAATGTAGTGAGACAGGTATCTGTACTGTTATGATGACAACGTAGTGAGACAGGTACCTGTACTGTTATCATGATAAAATTAGTGAGACAGGTATATGTACTGTTATCATGACAACGTAGTGAGACAGGTATCTGTACTGTTATCATGACAACGTAGTGAGACAGGTACCTGTACTGTTGTCATGACAACGTAGTGAGACAGGTACCTGTACTGTTATCATGACAACGTAGTGAGACAGGTACCTGTACTGTTATCATGATAAAATTAGTGAGACAGGTATATGTACTGTTATCATGACAACGTAGTGAGACAGGTATCTGTACTGTTATCATGACAACGTAGTGAGACAGGTACCTGTACTGTTGTCATGACAACGTAGTGAGACAGGTATCTGTACTGTTATCATGACAACGTAGTGAGACAGGTACCTGTACTGTTGTCATGACAACGTAGTGAGACAGGTACCTGTACTGTTATCGTGATAACATAGTGAGACAGGTATATGTACTGTTATCATGACAATGTAGTGAGACAGGTATCTGTACTGTTATGATGACAACGTAGTGAGACAGGTACCTGTACTGTTGTCATGACAACGTAGTGAGACAGGTATCTGTACTGTTATCATGACAACGTAGTGAGACAGGTACCTGTACTGTTGTCTTGACAACGTAGTGAGACAGGTACCTGTACTGTTATCGTGATAACATAGTGAGACAGGTATATGTACTGTTATCATGACAATGTAGTGAGACAGGTATCTGTACTGTTATCATGACAACGTAGTGAGACAGGTACCTGTACTGTTGTCATGACAACGTAGTGAGACAGGTATCTGTACTGTTATCATGACAACGTAGTGAGACAGGTACCTGTACTGTTGTCATGACAACGTAGTGAGACAGGTACCTGTACTGTTATCGTGATAACATAGTGAGACAGGTATATGTACTGTTGTCATGACAATGTAGTGAGACAGGTATCGGCTGTACTGTTATCATGATAACGTAGTGAGACAGGTACCTGTACTGTTATCATGACAACGTAGTGAGACAGGTATCTGTACTGTTATCATGACAACGTAGTGGACAGGTACCTGTACTTTTGTCATGACAACATAGTGAGACAGGTACCTGTACTGTTTTCATAATAACATAATGAGACAGGTATATGTACTGTTATCATGACAACGTAGTGAGACAGGTACCTGTACTGTTATCATGACAACGTAGTGAGACAGGTACCTGTACTGTTGTCATGACAACGTAGTGAGACAGGTACCTGTACTGTTATCATGACAACGTAGTGAGACAGGTACCTGTACTGTTATCATGATAACATAGTGAGACAGGTATATGTACTGTTATCATGACAACGTAGTGAGACAGGTATCTGTACTGTTATCATGACAACGTAGTGAGACAGGTACCTGTACTGTTATCATGACAACGTAGTGAGACAGGTACCTGTACTGTTATCATGATATCATAGTGAGACAATGTATCTGTACTGTTATCATGATAACATAGTGAGACAGGTACCTGTACTGTTGTCATGACAACGTAGTGAGACAGGTACCTGTACTGTTATCATGACAACGTAGTGAGACAGGTACCTGTACTGTTGTCATGACAACGTAGTGAGACAGGTACCTCTACTGTTATCATGATAACATAGTGAGACAATGTATCTGTACTGTTATCATGATAACATAATGAGACTGGTACCTGTACTGTTGTCATGACAACGTAGTGAGACAGGTATCTGTACTGTTATCATGACAACGTAGTGAGACAGGTACCTGTACTGTTATCATGATATCATAGTGAGACAATGTATCTGTACTGTTATCATGATAACATAGTGAGACAGATTCCTGTACTGTTGTTATGACAACGTAGTGAGACAGGTACCTGTACTGTTATCATGATAACATAGTGAGACAGGTATATGTACTGTTATCATGACAACGTAGTGAGACATGTACCTATACTGCTGTCATGACAATGTAGTGAGACAGGTATCTGTACTGTTATCATGACATCATAGTGAGGCAGGTACCTGTAGTGTTATCATGACAATGTAGTGAGACAGGTATCTGTACTGTTATCATGACAACGTAGTGAGACAGGTACCTGTACTGTTGTCATGACAACGTAGTGAGACAGGTACCTGTACTGTTATCGTGATAACATAGTGAGACAGGTATATGTACTGTTATCATGACAACGTAGTGAGACAGGTTTCTGTACTGTTATCATGACAACGTAGTGAGACAGGTACCTGTACTGTTGTCATGACAACGTAGTGAGACAGGTACCTGTACTGTTATCATGACAACGTAGTGAGACAGGTACCTGTACTGTTATCATGATAACATAGTGAGACAGGTATATGTACTGTTATCATGACAACGTAGTGAGACAGGTATCTGTACTGTTATCATGACAACGTAGTGAGACAGGTACCTGTACTGTTATCATGACAACGTAGTGAGACAGGTACCTGTACTGTTGTCATGACAACGTAGTGAGACAGGTACCTGTACTGTTATCATGATATCATAGTGAGACAATGTATCTGTACTGTTATCATGATAACATAGTGAGACAATGTATCTGTACTGTTATCATGATAACATAGTGAGACAGATTCCTGTACTGTTGTTATGACAACGTAGTGAGACAGGTACCTGTACTGTTATCATGATAACATAGTGAGACAGGTATATGTACTGTTATCATGACAACGTAGTGAGACATGTACCTATACTGCTGTCATGACAATGTAGTGAGACAGGTATCTGTACTGTTATCATGACATCATAGTGAGGCAGGTACCTGTAGTGTTATCATGACAATGTAGTGAGACAGGTACCTGTACTGCTGTCATGACAATGTTGTGAATCAGGTACCTGTACTGTTATCATGACATCATAGTGAGGCAGGTACCTGTAGTGTTATCATGACAATGTAGTGAGACAGGTATCTGTACTGTTACCATGACAATGTAGTGTATCAGGTACCTGTACTGTTATCATGATAACATAGTGAGACAGATACCTGTATTGTTATCATGACAACGTAGTGAGACAGGCACCTGTACTGTTATCATGACAATGTAGTGAGACAGGTACCTGTACTGTTATCATGATAACGTAGTGAGAAAGGTATCTGTACTGCTGTCATGACAACATAGTGAGACAGTTACCTGTACTGTTATCATGATACAATTAGTGAGACAGGTATATGTACTGTTATCATGACAACGTAGTTAGACAGGTACCTGTACTGTTATCATGACAACGTAGTGAGACAGGTACCTGTACTGTTATCATGATACAATTAGTGAGACAGGTATATGTACTGTTATCATGACAACGTAGTTAGACAGGTACCTGTACTGTTATCATCATAACATAGAGAGACAGGTACCTGTACTGTTATCATGATAACATAGTGAGACAGGTACCTGGACTGTTATCATGACAACATAGTGAGACAGGTATCTGTACTGTTATCACCATAACATAGTGAGACAGGCACCTGTACTGTTATCATGACAACGTAGTGAGAAAGGTATCTGTACTGCTGTCATGACAACGTAGTGAGACAGGTACTTGTACTGTTATCATTACAACGTAGTGAGACATGTATCTGTACTGTTGTCATGACAATGTAGTGAGACAGGTACCGTTACTGTTATCATGATAAAGTAGCGAGACTGGTACCTGTACTGTTATCATGATAACATAGTGAGACAGGTACCTGTACTGTTATCATGACAACATAGTGAGACAGGTACCTGTACTGTTATCATGACAACGTAGTGAGACAGGTACCTGTACTGTTATCATCATAACATAGAGAGACAGGTACCTGTACTGTTATCATGATAACATAGTGAGATAGGTACCTGGACTGTTATCATGACAACGTAGTTAGACAGGTACCTGTACTGTTATCATCATAACATAGAGAGACAGGTACCTGTACTGTTATCATGATAACATAGTGAGACAGGTACCTGGACTGTTATCATGACAACATAGTGAGACAGGTATCTGTACTGTTATCACCATAACATAGTGAGACAGGCACCTGTACTGTTATCATGACAACGTAGTGAGAAAGGTATCTGTACTGCTGTCATGACAACGTAGTGAGACAGGTACTTGTACTGTTATCATTACAACGTAGTGAGACATGTATCTGTACTGTTGTCATGACAATGTAGTGAGACAGGTACCGTTACTGTTATCATGATAAAGTAGCGAGACAGGTACCTGTACTGTTATCATGATAACATAGTGAGACAGGCACCTGTACTGTTATCATGACAACGTAGTGAGAAAGGTATCTGTACTGCTGTCATGACAACGTAGTGAGAAAGGTACCTGTACTGTTATCATTACAATGTAGTGAGACATGTATCTGTACTGTTGTCATGAGAACGTAGTGAGACAGGTACCGTTACTGTTATCATGATAAAGTAGTGAGACTGGTACCTGTACTGTTATCATGATAACATAGTGAGACAGGTACCTGTACTGTTATCATGACAACATAGTGAGACAGGTACCTGTACTGTTATCATGATAACATAGTGAGACAAATATCTGTACTGTTATCATGACAACGTAGTGAGACAGGAACCTGTACTGTTATCATGACAACATAGTGAGACAGGTACCTGTACTTTTATAATAATAATAATAATATGCCATTTAGCAGACGCTTTTATCCAAAGCGACTTACAGTCATGCGTGCATACATTTATTTGTGTATTGTGTACATTTATTTATTATGACAACGTAGTGAGACAGGTACCTGTACTGTTATCATGATAAAATTAGTGAGACAGGTATATGTACTGTTATCATGACAACGTAGTGAGACAGGTATCTGTACTGTTATCATGACAACGTAGTGAGACAGGTACCTGTACTGTTATCATGACAATGTAGTGAGACAGGTATCTGTACTGTTATCATGATAACGTAGTGAGACAGGTATCTGTACTGTTGTCATGACAACATAGTGAGACAGGTACCTGTACTGTTATCATGACAACGTAGTGAGACAGGTACCTGTACTGTTATCATGACAACGTAGTGAGACAGGTACCTGTACTGTTATCATCATAACATAGAGAGACAGGTACCTGTACTGTTATCATGATAACATAGTGAGACAAAAATCTGTACTGTTATCATGACAACGTAGTGAGACAGGAACCTGTACTGTTATCATGACAACGTAGTGAGACAGGTACATGTACTGTTATCATGACAACGTAGTGAGACAGGTACCTGTACTGTTATCATGATAACATAGTGAGACAGGTATATATACTGTTATCATGACAACGTAGTGAGACAGGTACCTGTACTGTTATCATGACAACATAGTGAGACAGGTACCTGTACTGTTATCATGACAACGTAGTGAGACAGGTACCTGTACTGTTATCATCATAACATAGAGAGACAGGTACCTGTACTGTTATCATGATAACATAGTGAGACAGGTACCTGGACTGTTATCGTGACAACATAGTGAGACAGGTATCTGTACTGTTATCACCATAACATAGTGAGACAGGCACCTGTACTGTTATCATGACAACGTAGTGAGACAGGAACCTGTACTGTTATCATGACAACGTAGTGAGACAGGTATCTGTACTGCTGTCATGACAACGTAGTGAGACAGGTACCTGTACTGTTATCATTACAATGTAGTGAGACAGGTATCTGTACTGTTGTCATGACAACGTAGTGAGACAGGTACCGTTACTGTTATCATGATAAAGTAGTGAGACTGGTACCTGTACTGTTATCATGATAACATAGTGAGACAGGTACCTGTACTGTTATCATGATAACATAGTGAGACAAAAATCTGTACTGTTATCATGACAACGTAGTGAGACAGGAACCTGTACTGTTATCATGACAACGTAGTGAGACAGGTACCTGTACTGTTATCATGACAACGTAGTGAGACAGGTACCTGTACTGTTATCATGATAACATAGTGAGACAGGTATATATACTGTTATCATGACAACGTAGTGAGACAGGTACCTGTACTGTTATCATGACAACATAGTGAGACAGGTACCTGTACTGTTATCATGACAACGTAGTGAGACAGGTACCTGTACTGTTATCATCATAACATAGAGAGACAGGTACCTGTACTGTTATCATGATAACATAGTGAGACAGGTACCTGGACTGTTATCATGACAACATAGTGAGACAGGTATCTGTACTGTTGTCATGACAACGTAGTGAGACAGGTACCGTTACTGTTATCATGATAAAGTAGTGAGACTGGTACCTGTACTGTTATCATGATAACATAGTGAGACAGGTACCTGTACTGTTATCATGACAACGTAGTGAGACAGGAACCTGTACTGTTATCATGACAACGTAGTGAGACAGGTACCTGTACTTTTATCATGACAACGTAGTGAGACAGGTACCTGTACTGTTATCATGATAAAATTAGTGAGACAGGTATATGTACTGTTTTCATGACAACGTAGTGAGACAGGAACCTGTACTGTTATCATGACAACATAGTGAGACAGGTACCTGTACTTTTATAATAATAATAATAATATGCCATTTAGCAGACGCTTTTATCCAAAGCGACTTACAGTCATGCGTGCATACATTTATTTGTGTATTGTGTACATTTATTTATCATGACAACGTAGTGAGACAGGTACCTGTACTGTTATCATGTTAAAATTAGTGAGACAGGTATATGTACTGTTATCATGACAACGTAGTGAGACAGGTATCTGTACTGTTATCATGACAACGTAGTGAGACAGGTACCTGTACTGTTATCATGACAATGTAGTGAGACAGGTATCTGTACTGTTATCATGATAACGTAATGGGACAGGTATCTGTACTGTTGTCATGACAACATAGTGAGACAGGTACCTGTACTGTTATCATGACAACGTAGTGAGACAGGTACCTGTACTGTTATCATCATAACATAGAGAGACAGGTACCTGTACTGTTATCATGATAACATAGTGAGACAAAAATCTGTACTGTTATCATGACAACGTAGTGAGACAGGAACCTGTACTGTTATCATGACAACGTAGTGAGACAGGTACATGTACTGTTATCATGACAACGTAGTGAGACAGGTACCTGTACTGTTATCATGATAACATAGTGAGACAGGTATATATACTGTTATCATGACAACGTAGTGAGACAGGTACCTGTACTGTTATCATGACAACATAGTGAGACAGGTACCTGTACTGTTATCATGACAACGTAGTGAGACAGGTACCTGTACTGTTATCATCATAACATAGAGAGACAGGTACCTGTACTGTTATCATGATAACATAGTGAGACAGGTACCTGGACTGTTATCGTGACAACATAGTGAGACAGGTATCTGTACTGTTGTCATGACAACGTAGTGAGACAGGTACCGTTACTGTTATCATGATAAAGTAGTGAGACTGGTACCTGTACTGTTATCATGATAACATAGTGAGACAGGTACCTGTACTGTTATCATGACAACGTAGTGAGACAGGAACCTGTACTGTTATCATGACAACGTAGTGAGACAGGTACCTGTACTTTTATCATGACAACGTAGTGAGACAGGTACCTGTACTGTTATCATGATAAAATTAGTGAGACAGGTATATGTACTGTTTTCATGACAACGTAGTGAGACAGGTATCTGTACTGTTATCATGACAACGTAGTGAGACAGGTACCTGTACTGTTATCATGACAATGTAGTGAGACAGGTATCTGTACTGTTATCATGATAACGTAGTGAGACAGGTATCTGTACTGTTGTCATGACAACATAGTGAGACAGGTACCTGTACTGTTATCATGGCAACGTAGTGAGACAGGTACATGTACTGTTATCATCATAACATAGAGAGACAGGTACCTGTACTGTTATCATGATAACATAGTGAGACAGGTGCCTGGACTGTTATCATGACAACATAGTGAGACAGGTATCTGTACTGCTATCACCATAACATAGTGAGACAGGCACCTGTACTGTTATCATGACAACGTAGTGAGAAAGGTATCTGTACTGCTGTCATGACAACGTAGTGAGACAGGTACCTGTACTGTTATCATTACAACGTAGTGAGACATGTATCTGTACTGTTGTCATGACAACGTAGTGAGACAGGTACCGTTACTGTTATCATGATAAAGTAGTGAGACTGGTACCTGTACTGCTATCATGATAACATAGTGAGACAGGTACCTGTACTGTTATCATGACAACATAGTGAGACAGGTCCTGTACTGTTATCATGATAACATAGTGAGACAAAAATCTGTACTGTTCTCATGACAACGTAGTGAGACAGGTACCTGTACTGTTATCATGACAACGTAGTGAGACAGGTACCTGTACTGTTATCATGACAACATAGTGAGACAGGTACCTGTACTGTTATCATGATAACATAGTGAGACAGGTATATATACTGTTATCATGACAACGTAGTGAGACAGGTATCTGTACTGTTATCATGATAACATAGTGAGACAGGTACCTGTACTGTTATCATGACAACATAGTGAGACAGGTACCTGTACTGTTATCATGACAACGTAGTGAGACAGGTATCTGTACTGTTATCATGATAACATAGTGAGACAAAAATCTGTACTGTTATCATGACAACGTAGTGAGACAGGAACTTGTACTGTTATCATGACAACGTAGTGAGACAGGTACCTGTACTGTTATCATGACAACGTAGTGAGACAGGTACCTGTACTGTTATCATGATAAAATTAGTGAGACAGGTATATGTACTGTTATCATGACAACGTAGTGAGACAGGTATCTGTACTGTTATCATTACAACGTAGTGAGACAGGTACCTGTACTGTTGTCATGACAACGTAGTGAGACAGGTATCTGTACTGTTATCATGACAACGTAGTGAGACAGGTACCTGTACTGTTGTCATGACAACGTAGTGAGACAGGTACCTGTACTGTTATCGTGATAACATAGTGAGACAGGTATATGTACTGTTATCATGACAATGTAGTGAGACAGGTATCTGTACTGTTATGATGACAACGTAGTGAGACAGGTACCTGTACTGTTGTCATGACAACGTAGTGAGACAGGTATATGTACTGTTATGATGACAACGTAGTGAGACAGGTACCTGTACTGTTGTCATGACAACGTAGTGAGACAGGTACCTGTACTGTTATCATGATAACATAGTGAGACAGGTATATGTACTGTTATCATGACAACGTAGTGAGACAGGTATCTGTACTGTTATCATGACAACGTAGTGAGACAGGTACCTGTACTGTTATCATGACAACGTAGTGAGACAGGTACCTGTACTGTTGTCATGACAACGTAGTGAGACAGGTACCTGTACTGTTGTCATGACAACGTAGTGAGACAGGTACCTGTACTGTTATCATGATATCATAGTGAGACAATGTATCTGTACTGTTATCATGATAACATAGTGAGACAGGTACCTGTACTGTTGTCATGACAACGTAGTGAGACAGGTACCTGTACTGTTATCATGACAACGTAGTGAGACAGGTACCTGTACTGTTGTCATGACAACGTAGTGAGACAGGTACCTCTACTGTTATCATGATAACATAGTGAGACAATGTATATGTACTGTTATCATGATAACATAATGAGACTGGTACCTGTACTGTTGTCATGACAACGTAGTGAGACAGGTATCTGTACTGTTATCATGACAACGTAGTGAGACAGGTACCTGTACTGTTATCATGATATCATAGTGAGACAATGTATCTGTACTGTTATCATGATAACATAGTGAGACCGATTCCTGTACTGTTGTTATGACAACGTAGTGAGACAGGTACCTGTACTGTTATCATGATAACATAGTGAGACAGGTATATGTACTGTTATCATGACAACGTAGTGAGACATGTACCTATACTGCTGTCATGACAATGTAGTGAGACAGGTATCTGTACTGTTATCATGACATCATAGTGAGGCAGGTACCTGTAGTGTTATCATGACAATGTAGTGAGACAGGTACCTGTACTGCTGTCATGACAATGTTGTGAATCAGGTACCTGTACTGTTATCATGACATCATAGTGAGGCAGGTACCTGTAGTGTTATCATGACAATGTAGTGAGACAGGTATCTGTACTGTTACCATGACAATGTAGTGTATCAGGTACCTGTACTGTTATCATGATAACATAGTGAGACAGATACCTGTATTGTTATCATGACAATGTAGTGAGACAGGTACCTGTACTGTTATCATGACAATGTAGTGAGACAGGTACCTGTACTGTTATCATGATAACGTAGTGAGAAAGGTATCTGTACTGCTGTCATGACAACGTAGTGAGACAGTTACCTGTACTGTTATCATGATAACATAGTTAGACATGTACCTGTACTGTTGTCATGACAACGTAGTGAGACATGTATCTGTACTGTTATCATGACAACGTAGTGAGACAGGTACCTGTACTGTTATCATGACAACATAGTGAGACAGGTACCTGTACTGTTATCATGACAACATAGTGAGACAGGTACCTGTACTTTTGTCATGACAACATAATGAGACAGGTATCTGTACTGTTATCATAACAACGTAGTGAGACAGGTATCTGTACTTTTATCATGACAACGTAGTGAGACAGGTACCTTTACTGTTGTCATGACAACGTAGTGAGACAGGTACTTGTACTGTTATCATGATAACCTAGTGAGACAGGTACCTGTACTGTTGTCATGACAACGTAGTGAGACAGGTATCTGTAATGTTATCATGACAACATAGTGAGACACATACCTGTACTGTTGTCATGACAACGTAGTGAGACAGGTACCGGTACTGTTATCATGATAACATAGTGAGACAGGTATCTGTACTGTTATCATGACAACGTAGTGAGACAAGTACCTGTACTGTTATCATGACAACGTAGTGAGACAGGTACCTGTACTGTTGTCATGACAACGTAGTGAGACAGGTACCTGTACTGTTATCATGATAACATAATTAGACAGGTATCTGTACTGTTAACATAACAACGTAGTGAGACAGGTACCTGTACTGTTATCATGACAACAAAGTAAGACAGGTACCTGTACTGTTATCATGATAACATAGTGAGACAGGTATCTGTACTGTTATCATGACAACGTAGTGAGACAGATACCTGTACTGTTGTCATGACAACGTAGTGAGACAGGTACCTGTACTGTTATCATGATAACATAATTAGACAGGTATCTGTACTGTTAACATGACAACGTAGTTAGACATGTACCTGTACTTTTGTCATGACAATGTAGTGAGACAGGTATCTGTACTGTTATCATGACAACATAGTGAGACAGGTATCTGTACTGTTGTCATGACAACATAGTGAGACAGGTACCTGTACTGTTATGTACTATATCACTGTAGACCCCCCAGCCTAGCTAAACCTGCCTTAGATAGCTCCTTTGCACCTCCCCCTATACACGCGGAGACCGACTCAATTGATGACTCCAGCGATGCTATCTCTTTCATTGTTACCCAACGCTTAGGTTTACCTCCACTTTACTCATATCCTTCCATATCCTTGTCTGTACATAATGCCCTGAATCTTTTCTATAACACCCGGAAATCTGCCCCCCTTTATTCTATGTACCCAACGCACTAGAAGACCAGTTCTTAAAGCCTTTAGCCGTATCCTTATTCTAGTCCTCCTCTGTTCCTCTGGTGATGTAGAGGCTAACCCAGGCCCTGCAGCCCTCAGTATCACTCCTACTCCCCAGGCGCTATCATTTGATGACTTCTGTAATCGCAAAAGTCTTGGTTTCTTGCACATAAATATCAGAAGTCTACTTCCTAAGTTTGAGTTATTCACTGCGTTAGCACACTCTGCCAACCCTGATGTTCTAGCAGTGTCTGAATCCTGGCTCAGGAAGGCCACCAGAAATTCTGAAATTTCCATCCCCAACTATAACATTTTCCGTCTAGATAGAACTGCCAAAGGGCGTGGAGTTGCAATCTACTGTAGAGATAGCCTGCAGAGCTCTATCATACTATCCAGGTCTGTGCCCAAACAGTTTGAGCTTCTACTTCTAAAAATCCACCTTTCCAGAAATAAGTCTCTCACTGTTGCCGCTTGCCACAGACCCCCTCAGCCCCCAGCTGTGCCCTGGACACCATATGTGAATTGATTGCCCCCATTTATCCTCAGAGTTTGTACTGCTTGGTGACCTAAATTGGGATATGCTTAATACCCCAGCCATCCTACAATCCAAGCTAGATGCCCTCAACCTCACGCAAATTATCAACGAAACTACCAGGTACAACCCTAAATCCGTAAACATGGGTACCCTCATAGATATCATCCTGACTAACATACCCTCTAAATACACCTCAGCTGTCTTCAACCAGGATCTCAGCGATCACTGCCTTATTGCCTGCGTCCGTAATCGGGTCCGCGGTCAAACGACCACCCCTCATCACTGTCAAACGCTCCCTAAAACACTTTAGCGAGGAGGCCTTCCTAATTGACCTGGCCCAGGTATCCTGGATGGATATAGATCTCATTCCGTCAGTAGAGGATGCCTGGTTGTTCCTTAAAAGTAATTTCCTCTCAATCTTAAATAAACATGCCCCATTCAAAAAATACAGAACTAAGAACCGATATAGCCCCTGGTTCTCCTCAGACTTGACTGCCCTTGACCAGCACAAAAACATCCTGTGGCGTACAGCATTAGCATCAAATAGCCCCCGCGATATGCAACTTTTCAGGGAAGTTAGGAACCAATATACACAAGCAGTCAGGAAAGCAAAGGCTAACTTTTTCAAACAGAAATTTGCATCCTGTAGCACTAACTCCAAAAAGTTTTGGGACACTGTAAAGTCCATGGAGAATAAGAGCACTTCCTCCCAGCTGCCCACTGCACTGAGGCTAGGAAACACTATCACCACCGATAAATCTACAATAATCGAGAATTTCAACAAGCATTTTGCTACAGCTGACCATGCTTTCCATCTGGCTACCACTAACCCGGCCACCAACTCTGCACCCTCTGCTGCAACTTGCCCATGCCCCCCCGCTTCTCCTTCACACAAATTCAGACAGCTGATGTTTTGAAAGCGCTGCAAAATCTGGACCCCTACAAATCAGCTGGGCTAGACAATCTGGACCCTTTCTTTCTAAAACTAGCCGCCGAAATTGTCGCAACCCCTATTACTAGTCTGTTCAACCTCTCTTTCATAACGTCTGAGATCCCCAGAGATTGGAAAGCTGCCGCGGTCATCCCCCCTCTTCAAAGGGGGTGACACTCTAGATCCAAACTGCTACAGACCTATATCCATCCTGCCCTGCCTTTCGAAAGTATTCGAAAGCCAAGTTAACAAACAGATCATCGACCATTTCGAATACCACCGTACCTTCTCCGCTATGCAATCCGGTTTCCGAGCTGGTCACGGGTGCACTTCAGCCACGCTCAAGGTCCTAAACGATATTATAACCGCGATTGATAATAGACAGTACTGTGCAGCCGTCTTCATCGACCTGGCCAAGGCTTTCGACTCTGTCAACCACCGCATTCTTATTGGCAGACTAAATAGCCTTGGTTTCTCAAATGACTGCCTCGCCTGGTTCACCAACTACTTCTCAGATAGAGTTCAGTGTGTCAAATCGGAGGGCCTGTTGTCTGGACCTATGGCAGTCTCTATGGGGGTGCCACAGGGTTCAATTCTTGGGCCGACACTTTTCTCCGTGTATATCAATGATGTCGCTCTTGCTGCTGGTGACTCTCAGATCCACCTCTACGCAGACGACACCATTTTGTATACATCTGGCCCTTCATTGGACACTGTGTTAACAAACCTCCAAACGAGCTTCAATGCCATACAACAATCCTTCAGTAGCCTTCAACTGCTCTTAAACACTAGTAAAACTAAATGCATGCTTTTCAATCGAACGCTGCTAGCACCCGCCCACCCGACTAGAATCACCACTCTCGACGGGTCTGACCTAGAGTATGTGGACAACTACAAATATCTAGGTGTCTGGTTAGACTGTAAACTCAACTTCCAGACTCACATAAAGAATCTCCAATCCAAAGTTAAATCTAGAATCGGCTTCCTATTTCGCAACAAAGCCTCCTTCACTCATGCTGCCAAACATGCCCTCGTAAAACTGACTATCCTACCGATCCTTGACTTCGGCGATGTCATTTACAAAATAGCCTCCAACACTCTACTCAGCAAATTGGATGTAGTTATCGTATCTGAAGATTATGCCTTTGTTAAATGTTTTTCATGACGAAATGGAATGTTGGTTATGTTAGTATCAAAAGGCAATATTTAGTATAAGGTAACATATAATAGACAGGAAGTGTATTGTAAACTGGCCAGCAGAGGGAGCCCATCTTGTTGCATTGGTTATAAATAGGGGTACACGAAGAAGATAGGACAGAGCAGCCATTAGAATTGGAGGACACTGCTCTCCAGACCCTGCAAGTCTGTTACTCATGCTGAAGCTTGTGGTCTGAATAAATCTTATGATCAATGTTCAGTATGAGCAGACTCCTTTTGTTCATCAGCAATGACGACCACCATTCATCATATACTACATAGTCTATCACAGTGCCATCCGTTTTGTCTCCAAAGCCCCATACACTACCCACCACTGTGACCTGTACGCTCTTGTTGGCTGGTCCTCACTACATGTTCGTCGTCAAACCCACTGGCTCCAGGCCATCTATAAATCACTGCTAGGCAAATCCCCGCCTTATCTTAGCTCATTGGTCACCATAGCAGCACCCACCCGTAGTCTGCGCTCCAGCAGGTATATCTCACTGGTCATTCCCAAAGCCAACACCTCCTTTGGCCGCCATTCCTTCCAGTTCTCTGCTGCCAATGACTGGAACGAATTGCAAAAATCTCTGAAGCTGGAGACTCTTATCTCCCTCAATAACTTTAAGCATCAGTTGTCAGAGCACCTTACCGATCACTGCACCTGTACACAGCCCATCTGAAATTAGCCCACCCAACTACCTCATCCCTATATTGTTATTTATTTTGCTCTTTTGCACCTCAGTAGCTCTATTTGCACATAATCTCTTGCACATCTAGCATTCCAGTGTTACTACTATTGTAGTTATTCTGCACTATAGCCTATTTATTGCCTTACCTCCATAACTTGCTACATTTGCACACACTGTATATATATTTTCTGTTGTATTTCTGACTTTATGTTTTTTTACCCCATATGTAACTCTGTGTTGTTTTTATTGCACTACTTTGCTTTATCTTGGCCAGGTCGCAGTTGTAAATGAGAACCTGTTCTCAACTGGCTTACCTGGTTAAATAAAGGTGAAATAAAAAAATAAAAAAATAAAAAAAATGATGACAACGTAGTGAGACAGGTTCCTGTACTGTTATCATGATAACATAGTGAGACATGTTCCTGTACTGTTGTCATGACAAAATAGTGAGACAGGTATCTGTACTGTTATCATGACAACGTAGTGAGACAGGTACCTGTACTGTTGTCATGACAACGTAGTGAGACAGATACCTGTACTGTTGTCATGACAATGTAGTGAGACAGGTACCTGTACTGTTATCATGATAACATATTGAGACAAATTATATGTACTGTTATCATGAAAACATAGTGAGACAGATACCTGTACTGTTGTCATGATAACATAGTGAGACATGTACCTGTACTGTTGTCAAGACAAAATAGTGAGACAGGTATCTGTAATGTTATCATGACAATGTAGTGAGACAGGTATCTGTACTGTTGTCATGACAACGTAGTGAGACAGGTACCTGTACTGTTATCATGAAAACATAGTGAGACAGGTACCTGTACTGTTGTCAAGACAAAATAGTGAGACAGGTACCTGTAATGTTATCATGACAACGTAGTGAGACAGGTACCTGTACTGTTATCATGATAACATAGTGAGACAAATTATCTGTACTGTTATCATGAAAACATAGTGAGACAGATATCTGTACTTTTAACATGACAACGTAGAGAGACAGGTACCTGTACGGTTATCATGATAACATAGTGAGACAATGTATATGTAATGTTATCATGATAACATAGTGAGACAGGTACCTGTACTGTTACCATGACAATGTAGTGAGACAGGTACCTGTACTGTTATCATGACAACATAGTGAGACAGGTTCCTGTACTGTTATCATGACAATGTAGTGAGACAGGAGACAAATTATATGTACTGTTATCATGAAAACATAGTGAGACAGATACCTGTACTGTTGTCATGATAACATAGTGAGACATGCACCTGTACTGTTATCATAACAACATAGTGAGACAGGTATCTGTACTGTTATCATAACAACGTAGTGAGACAGGTACCTGTACTGTTGTCATGACAACATAGTGAGACAGGTACCTGTACTGTTATCATGACAACGTAGTGAGACAGGTTCCTGTACTGTTATCATGACAATGTAGTGAGACAGGTACCTGTACTGTTATCATGACAACATAGTGAGACATGTTCCTGTACTGTTGTCATGACAAAATAGTGAGACAGGTATCTGTACTGTTATCATGACAACATAGTGAGACAGGTACCTGTACTGTTGTCATGACAACGTAGTGAGACAGATACCTGTACTGTTGTCATGACAATGTAGTGAGACAGGTACCTGTACTGTTATCATGATAACATAGTGAGACAAATTATATGTACTGTTATCATGAAAACATAGTGAGACAGATACCTGTACTGTTGTCATGATAACATAGTGAGACATGTACCTGTACTGTTGTCAAGACAAAATAGTGAGACAGGTATCTGTAATGTTATCATGACAACGTAGTGAGACAGGTACCTGTACTGTTATCATGATAACATAGTGAGACAGGTATCTGTACTGTTATCATGACAATGTAGTGAGACAAGTACCTGTACTGTTATCATGACAATGTAGTGAGACAGGTACCTGTACTGTTATCATGATAACATAATTAGACAGGTATCTGTAATGTTATCATGACAACGTAGTGAGACAGGTACCTGTACTGTTATCATGACAACAAAGTAAGACAGGTACCTGTACTGTTATCATGATAACATAGTGAGACAGGTATCGGTACTGTTATCATGACAACGTAGTAAGACAGGTACCTGTACTGTTATCATAACAACGTAGTGAGACAGGTACCTGTACTGTTGTCATGACAACGTAGTGAGACAGGTACCTGTACTGTTATCATGATAACATAATTAGACAGGTATCTGTACTGTTAACATAACAACGTAGTGAGACAGGTACCTGTACTGTTATCATGACAACAAAGTAAGACAGGTACCTGTACTGTTATCATGATAACATAGTGAGACAGGTATCTGTACTGTTATCATGACAACATAGTGTGACAGATACCTGTACTGTTGTCATGACAACGTAGTGAGACAGGTACCTGTACTGTTATCATGATAACATAATTAGACAGGTATCTGTACTGTTAACATGACAACGTAGTTAGACATGTACCTGTACTTTTGTCATGACAATGTAGTGAGACAGGTATCTGTACTGTTATCATGACAACATAGTGAGACAGGTATCTGTACTGTTATCTTGACAACGTAGTGAGACAGGTACCTGTACTGTTGTCATGACAACGTAGTGAGACAGGTACCTGTACTGTTATGATGACAACGTAGTGAGACAGGTTCCTGTACTGTTATCATGACAATGTAGTGAGACAGGTACCTGTACTGTTATCATGATAACATAGTGAGACATGTTCCTGTACTGTTGTCATGACAAAATAGTGAGACAGGTATCTGTACTGTTATCATGACAACGTAGTGAGACAGATACCTGTACTGTTGTCATGACAATGTAGTGAGACAGGTACCTGTACTGTTATCATGATAACATATTGAGACAAATTATATGTACTGTTATCATGAAAACATAGTGAGACAGATACCTGTACTGTTGTCATGATAACGATAGTGAGACAGGTATCTGTAATGTTATCATGACAACGTAGTGAGACAGGTATCTGTACTGTTGTCATGACAACGTAGTGAGACAGGTACCTGTACTGTTATCATGAAAACATAGTGAGACAGATACCTGTACTGTTGTCATTATAACATAGTGAGACAGGTACCTGTACTGTTGTCAAGACAAAATAGTGAGACAGGTACCTGTAATGTTATCATGACAACGTAGTGAGACAGGTACCTGTACTGTTATCATGATAACATAGTGAGGCAAAGTATCTGTACTGTTATCATGAAAACATAGAGAGACAGATATCTGTACTTTTAACATGACAACGTAGAGAGACAGGTACCTGTACGGTTATCATGATAACATAGTGAGACAATGTATATGTACTGTTATCATGATAACATAATTAGACAGGTATCTGTACTGTTAACATAACAACGTAGTGAGACAGGTACCTGTACTGTTATCATGACAACAAAGTAAGACAGGTACCTGTACTGTTATCATGATAACATAGTGAGACAGGTATCTGTACTGTTATCATGACAACATAGTGTGACAGATACCTGTACTGTTGTCATGACAACATAGTGAGACAGGTACCTGTACTGTTATCATGATAACATAATTAGACAGGTATCTGTACTGTTAACATGACAACGTAGTTAGACATGTACCTGTACTTTTGTCATGACAATGTAGTGAGACAGGTATCTGTACTGTTATCATGACAACATAGTGAGACAGGTATCTGTACTGTTATCTTGACAACGTAGTGAGACAGGTACCTGTACTGTTATGATGACAACGTAGTGAGACAGGTTCCTGTACTGTTATCATGACAATGTAGTGAGACAGGTACCTGTACTGTTATCATGATAACATAGTGAGACATGTTCCTGTACTGTTGTCATGACAAAATAGTGAGACAGGTATCTGTACTGTTATCATGACAACGTAGTGAGACAGGTACCTGTACTGTTGTCATGACAACGTAGTGAGACAGATACCTGTACTGTTGTCATGACAATGTAGTGAGACAGGTACCTGTACTGTTATCATGATAACATATTGAGACAAATTATATGTACTGTTATCATGAAAACATAGTGAGACAGATACCTGTACTGTTGTCATGATAACATAGTGAGACATGTACCTGTACTGTTGTCAAGACAAAATAGTGAGACAGGTATCTGTAATGTTATCATGACAACGTAGTGAGACAGGTATCTGTACTGTTGTCATGACAACGTAGTGAGACAGGTACCTGTACTGTTATCATGAAAACATAGTGAGACAGATACCTGTACTGTTGTCATTATAACATAGTGAGACAGGTACCTGTACTGTTGTCAAGACAAAATAGTGAGACAGGTACCTGTAATGTTATCATGACAACGTAGTGAGACAGGTACCTGTACTGTTATCATGATAACATAGTGAGGCAAAGTATCTGTACTGTTATCATGAAAACATAGTGAGACAGGTACCTGTACTGTTACCATGACAATGTAGTGAGACAGGTACCTGTACTGTTATCATGACAACATAGTGAGACAGGTTCCTGTACTGTTATCATGACAATGTAGTGAGACAGGAGACAAATTATATGTACTGTTATCATGAAAACATAGTGAGACAGATACCTGTACTGTTGTCATGATAACATAGTGAGACATGCACCTGTACTGTTATCATAACAACATAGTGAGACAGGTATCTGTACTGTTATCATAACAACGTAGTGAGACAGGTACCTGTACTGTTGTCATGACAACATAGTGAGACAGGTACCTGTACTGTTATCATGACAACGTAGTGAGACAGGTTCCTGTACTGTTATCATGACAATGTAGTGAGACAGGTACCTGTACTGTTATCATGATAACATAGTGAGACATGTTCCTGTACTGTTGTCATGACAAAATAGTGAGACAGGTATCTGTACTGTTATCATGACAACATAGTGAGACAGGTACCTGTACTGTTGTCATGACAACGTAGTGAGACAGATACCTGTACTGTTGTCATGACAATGTAGTGAGACAGGTACCTGTACTGTTATCATGATAACATAGTGAGACAAATTATATGTACTGTTATCATGAAAACATAGTGAGACAGATACATGTACTGTTGTCATGATAACATAGTGAGACATGTACCTGTACTGTTGTCAAGACAAAATAGTGAGACAGGTATCTGTAATGTTATCATGACAACGTAGTGAGACAGGTACCTGTACTGTTATCATGATAACATAGTGAGACAGGTATCTGTACTGTTATCATGACAATGTAGTGAGACAAGTACCTGTACTGTTATCATGACAACGTAGTGAGACAGGTACCTGTACTGTTATCATGATAACATAATTAGACAGGTATCTGTAATGTTATCATGACAACGTAGTGAGACAGGTACCTGTACTGTTATCATGACAACAAAGTAAGACAGGTACCTGTACTGTTATCATGATAACATAGTGAGACAGGTATCTGTACTGTTATCATGACAACGTAGTAAGACAGGTACCTGTACTGTTATCATAACAACGTAGTGAGACAGGTACCTGTACTGTTGTCATGACAACGTAGTGAGACAGGTACCTGTACTGTTATCATGATAACATAATTAGACAGGTATCTGTACTGTTAACATAACAACGTAGTGAGACAGGTACCTGTACTGTTATCATGACAACAAAGTAAGACAGGTACCTGTACTGTTATCTTGACAACGTAGTGAGACAGGTACCTGTACTGTTATCATGACAACGTAGTGTGACAGGTACCTGTACTGTTGTCATGACAACGTAGTGAGACAGGTACCTGTACTGTTATCATGATAACATAATTAGACAGGTATCTGTACTGTTAACATGACAACGTAGTGAGACGTACCGACTCATGACAATGTAGTGAGACAGGTATCTGTACTGTTATCATGACAACAAAGTAAGACAGGTACCTGTACTGTTATCTTGACAACGTAGTGAGACAGGTACCTGTACTGTTGTCATGACAACGTAGTGAGACAGGTACCTGTACTGTTATGATGACAACGTAGTGAGACAGGTTCCTGTACTGTTATCATGACAATGTAGTGAGACAGGTACCTGTACTGTTATCATGATAACATAGTGAGACATGTTCCTGTACTGTTGTCATGACAAAATAGTGAGACAGGTATCTGTACTGTTATCATGACAACGTAGTGAGACAGATACCTGTACTGTTGTCATGACAATGTAGTGAGACAGGTACCTGTACTGTTATCATGATAACATATTGAGACAAATTATATGTACTGTTATCATGAAAACATAGTGAGACAGATACCTGTACTGTTGTCATGATAACATAGTGAGACATGTACCTGTACTGTTGTCAAGACAAAATAGTGAGACAGGTATCTGTAATGTTATCATGACAACGTAGTGAGACAGGTATCTGTACTGTTGTCATGACAACGTAGTGAGACAGGTACCTGTACTGTTATCATGAAAACATAGTGAGACAGATACCTGTACTGTTGTCATTATAACATAGTGAGACAGGTACCTGTACTGTTGTCAAGACAAAATAGTGAGACAGGTACCTTTAATGTTATCATGACAACGTAGTGAGACAGGTACCTGTACTGTTATCATGATAACATAGTGAGGCAAAGTATCTGTACTGTTATCATGAAAACATAGTGAGACAGATATCTGTACTTTTAACATGACAACGTAGAGAGACAGGTACCTGTACGGTTATCATGATAACATAGTGAGACAATGTATATGTACTGTTATCATGATAACATAATTAGACAGGTATCTGTACTGTTAACATAACAACGTAGTGAGACAGGTACCTGTACTGTTATCATGACAACAAAGTAAGACAGGTACCTGTACTGTTATCATGATAACATAGTGAGACAGGTATCTGCACTGTTATCATGACAACATAGTGTGACAGATACCTGTACTGTTGTCATGACAACATAGTGAGACAGGTACCTGTACTGTTATCATGATAACATAATTAGACAGATATCTGTACTGTTAACATGACAACGTAGTTAGACATGTACCTGTACTTTTGTCATGACAACAAAGTAAGACAGGTACCTGTACTGTTATCATGATAACATAGTGAGACAGGTATCTGTACTGTTATCATGACAACATAGTGTGACAGATACCTGTACTGTTGTCATGACAACATAGTGAGACAGGTACCTGTACTGTTATCATGATAACATAGTGAGACAGGTATCTGTACTGTTATCATGACAACATAGTGAGACAGGTATCTGTACTGTTATCTTGACAACGTAGTGAGACAGGTACCTGTACTGTTGTCATGACAACGTAGTGAGACAGGTACCTGTACTGTTATGATGACAACGTAGTGAGACAGGTTCCTGTACTGTTATCATGACAATGTAGTGAGACAGGTATCTGTACTGTTATCATGACAACGTAGTGAGACAGGTACCTGTACTGTTGTCATGACAACGTAGTGAGACAGATACCTGTACTGTTGTCATGACAATGTAGTGAGACAGGTACCTGTACTGTTATCATGATAACATATTGAGACAAATTATATGTACTGTTATCATAACAACGTAGTGAGACAGGTACCTGTACTGTTGTCATGACAACTTAGTGAGACAGGTACCTGTACTGTTGTCAAGACAAAATAGTGAGACAGGTATCTGTAATGTTATCATGACAACGTAGTGAGACAGGTATCTGTACTGTTGTCATGACAACGTAGTGAGACAGGTACCTGTACTGTTATCATGAAAACATAGTGAGACAGGTACCTGTACTGTTGTCATTATAACATAGTGAGACAGGTACCTGTACTGTTGTCAAGACAACATAGTGAGACAGGTTCCTGTACTGTTGTCATGACAACGTAGTGAGACAGGTTACCTGTACTGTTGTCATGACAATATAGTGAGACAGGTACCTGTACTGTTGTCATGATAACATATTGAGACAAGGTACATGTACTGTTATCATGAAAACATAGTGAGACAGGTACCTGTACTGTTGTCATGACAACGTAGTGAGACAGGTACCTGTACTGTTGTCATGACAACATAGTGAGACAGGTACCTGTACTGTTATCATGACAACGTAGTGAGACAGGTTCCTGTACTGTTATCATGACAATGTAGTGAGACAGGTACCTGTACTGTTATCATGATAACATAGTGAGACATGTTCCTGTACTGTTGTCATGACAAAATAGTGAGACAGGTATCTGTACTGTTATCATGACAACATAGTGAGACAGGTACCTGTACTGTTGTCATGACAACGTAGTGAGACAGATACCTGTACTGTTGTCATGACAATGTAGTGAGACAGGTACCTGTACTGTTATCATGATAACATAGTGAGACAAATTATATGTACTGTTATCATGAAAACATAGTGAGACAGATACCTGTACTGTTGTCATGATAACATAGTGAGACATGTACCTGTACTGTTGTCAAGACAAAATAGTGAGACAGGTATCTGTAATGTTATCATGACAACGTAGTGAGACAGGTACCTGTACTGTTATCATGATAACATAGTGAGACAGGTATCTGTACTGTTATCATGACAATGTAGTGAGACAAGTACCTGTACTGTTATCATGACAACGTAGTGAGACAGGTACCTGTACTGTTATCATGATAACATAATTAGACAGGTATCTGTAATGTTATCATGACAACGTAGTGAGACAGGTACCTGTACTGTTATCATGACAACAAAGTAAGACAGGTACCTGTACTGTTATCATGATAACATAGTGAGACAGGTATCTGTACTGTTATCATGACAACGTAGTGAGACAGGTACATGTACTGTTGTCATGATAACATAGTGAGACAGGTATCTGTACTGTTATCATGACAACGTAGTGAGACAGGTACCTGTACTGTTGTCATGACAACGTAGTGAGACAGGTACCTGTACTGTTATCATGACAACGTAGTAAGACAGGTACCTGTACTGTTATCATAACAACGTAGTGAGACAGGTACCTGTACTGTTGTCATGACAACATAGTGAGACAGGTACCTGTACTGTTATCATGATAACATAATTAGACAGGTATCTGTACTGTTAACATAACAACGTAGTGAGACAGGTACCTGTACTGTTATCATGACAACAAAGTAAGACAGGTACCTGTACTGTTATCATGATAACATAGTGAGACATGTTCCTGTACTGTTGTCATGACAAAATAGTGAGACAGGTATCTGTACTGTTATCATGACAACGTAGTGAGACAGGTACCTGTACTATTGTCATGACAACGTAGTGAGACAGATACCTGTACTGTTGTCATGACAATGTAGTGAGACAGGTACCTGTACTGTTATCATGATAACATATTGAGACAAATTATATGTACTGTTATCATGAAAACATAGTGAGACAGATACCTGTACTGTTGTCATGATAACATAGTGAGACATGTACCTGTACTGTTGTCAAGGCAAAATAGTGAGACAGGTATCTGTAATGTTATCATGACAACGTAGTGAGACAGGTATCTGTACTGTTGTCATGACAACGTAGTGAGACAGGTACCTGTACTGTTATCATGAAAACATAGTGAGACAGATACCTGTACTGTTGTCATTATAACATAGTGAGACAGGTACCTGTACTGTTGTCAAGACAAAATAGTGAGACAGGTACCTGTAATGTTATCATGACAACGTAGTGAGACAGGTACCTGTACTGTTATCATGATAACATAGTGAGGCAAAGTATCTGTACTGTTATCATGAAAACATAGTGAGACAGATATCTGTACTTTTAACATGACAACGTAGAGAGACAGGTACCTGTACGGTTATCATGATAACATAGTGAGACAATGTATATGTAATGTTATCATGATAACATAGTGAGACAGGTACCTGTACTGTTACCATGACAACGTAGTGAGACAGGTACCTGTACTGTTATCATGACAACATAGTGAGACAGGTTCCTGTACTGTTATCATGACAATGTAGTGAGACAGGAGACAAATTATATGTACTGTTATCATGAAAACATAGTGAGACAGATACCTGTACTGTTGTCATGATAACATAGTGAGACATGCACCTGTACTGTTGTCATGACAAAATAGTGAGACAGGTATCTGTACTGTTATCATGACAACATAGTGAGACAGGTACCTGTACTGTTGTCATGACAACGTAGTGAGACAGATACCTGTACTGTTGTCATGACAATGTAGTGAGACAGGTACCTGTACTGTTATCATGATAACATAGTGAGACAAATTATATGTACTGTTATCATGAAAACATAGTGAGACAGGTACCTGTACTGTTGTCATGATAACATAGTGAGACATGTACCTGTACTGTTGTCATGACAAAATAGTGAGACAGGTATCTGTACTGTTATCATGACAACGTAGTGAGACAGGTACCTGTACTGTTATCATGATAACATAGTGAGACAGGTATCTGTACTGTTATCATGACAATGTAGTGAGACAAGTACCTGTACTGTTATCATGACAACGTAGTGAGACAGGTACCTGTACTGTTATCATGATAACATAATTAGACAGGTATCTGTAATGTTATCATGACAACGTAGTGAAATAGGTACCTGTACTGTTATCATGACAACAAAGTAAGACAGGTACCTGTACTGTTATCATGATAACATAGTGAGACAGGTATCTGTACTGTTATCATGACAACGTAGTGAGACAGGTACCTGTACTGTTGTCATGACAACGTAGTGAGACAGGTACCTGTACTGTTATCATGACAACGTAGTAAGACAGGTACCTGTACTGTTATCATAACAACATAGTGAGACAGGTATCTGTACTGTTATCATAACAACGTAGTGAGACAGGTACCTGTACTGTTGTCATGACAACGTAGTGAGACAGGTACCTGTACTGTTGTCATGACAATGTAGTGAGACAGATATATGTACTGTTATCATGACAACATAGTGAGACAGCTTCCTGTACTGTTGTCATGACAACGTAGTGAGACAGGTACCTGTACTGTTATCATGACAACGTAGTGAGACAATGTATCTCTAATGTTATCATGATAACATATTGAGACAGGTACCTGTACTGTTACCATGACAATGTAGTGAGACAGGTACCTGTACTGTTATCATGACAACATAGTGAGACAGGTACCTGTACTGTTATCATGATAACATAGTGAGACAAATTATATGTACTATTATCATGAAAACATAGTGAGACAGATACCTGTACTGTTGTCATGATAACATAGTGAGACAGGTATCTGTAATGTTATCATGACAACGTAGTGAGACAGGTACCTGTACTGTTATCATGATAACATAGTGAGACAGGTACCTGTACTGTTATCATGACAACGTAGTGAGACAGGTACCTGTACTGTTGTCATGACAACGTAGTGAGACAGGTACCTGTACTGTTATCATGACAACGTAGTAAGACAGGTACCTGTACTGTTATCATAACAACATAGTGAGACAGGTATCTGTACTGTTATCATAACAACGTAGTGAGACAGGTACCTGTACTGTTGTCATGACAACGTAGTGAGACAGGTACCTGTACTGTTGTCATGACAACGAAGTGAGACAGATATATGTACTGTTATCATGATAACATAGTGAGACAGCTTCCTGTACTATTGTCATGACAACGTAGTGAGACAGGTATCTGTACTTTTAACATGACAACGTAGTGAGACAGGTACCTGTACTGTTATCATGATAACATAGTGAGACAATGTATCTGTAATGTTATCATGATAACATAGTGAGACAGGTACCTGTACTGTTACCATGACAATGTAGTGAGACAGGTACCTGTACTGTTATCATGACAACGTAGTGAGACAGGTACCTGTACTGTTATCATGATAACATAGTGAGACAGGTACCTGTACTGTTGTAATTACAACGTAGTGAGACAGGTATCTGTACTGTTATCATGATAACATAGTGAGACAGGTATCTGTACTGTTACCATGACAATGTAGTGAGACAGGTACCTGTAATGTTATCATGATAACATAGTGAGACAATGTATCTGTACTGTTATCATTATAACATAGTGAGTCAGGTACCTGTACTGTTATCATGATAACATAGTGAGACAAAAATCTGTACTGTTATCATGACAACGTAGTGAGACAAGTACCTGTACTGTTGTCATGACAACGTAGTGAGACAGGTACCTGTACTGTTATCATGACAACGTAGTAAGACAGGTGTCTGTACTGTTATCATGACAATGTAGTGAGACAAGTACCTGTACTGTTATCATGACAACGTAGTGAGACAGATACCTGTACTTTTATCATGACAACATAATGAGACAGGTATCTGTACTGTTATCATGACAACGTAGTGAGACAGGTATCTGTACTGTTATCATGACAACGTAGTGAGACAGGTACCTTTACTGTTGTCATGACAACGTAGTGAGACAGGTACCTGTACTGTTATCATGACAACGTAGTGAGACACATACCTGTACTGTTGTCATGACAACGTAGTGAGACAGGTACCGGTACTGTTATCATGATAACATAGTGAGACAGGTATCTGTACTGTTATCATGACAACGTAGTGAGACAAGTACCTGTACTGTTATCATGACAACGTAGTGAGACAGGTACCTGTACTGTTGTCATGATAACATAGTGAGACAGGTACCTGTACTGTTGTCATGACAACGTATCTGTAATGTTATTGAGACAGCTATCTGTACTGTTATCATGACAACGTAGTGAGACAGGTACCTTCACTGTTGTCATGACAACGTAGTGAGACAGGTACCTGTACTGTTATCATGACAACGTAGTGAGACACATACCTGTACTGTTGTCATGACAACGTAGTGAGACAGGTACCGGTACTGTTATCATGATAACATAGTGAGACAGGTATCTGTACTGTTATCATGACAACGTAGTGAGACAGGTACCTGTACTGTTATCATGACAACAAAGTAAGACAGGTACCTGTACTGTTGTCATGACAACGTAGTGAGACAGGTATCTGTAATGTTATCATGATAACATAGTGAGACAGGTATCTGTACTGTTATCATGACAACGTAGTGAGACAAGTACCTGTACTGTTATCATGACAACGTAGTGAGACAGGTACCTGTACTGTTATCATGACAACGTAGTGAGACAAGTACCTGTACTGTTATCATGACAACGTAGTGAGACAGGTACCTGTACTGTTATCATGATAACATAGTGAGACAGGTATCTGTACTGTTATCATGACAACGTAGTGAGACAAGTACCTGTACTGTTATCATGATAACATAATTAGACAGGTATCTGTACTGTTAACATGACAACGTAGTGAGACAGGTACCTGTACTGTTATCATGACAACAAAGTAAGACAGGTACCTGTACTGTTATCATGATAACATAGTGAGACAGGTATCTGTACTGTTATCATGACAACGTAGTGAGACAAGTACCTGTACTGTTATCATGATAACATAATTAGACAGGTATCTGTACTGTTAACATGACAACGTAGTGAGACAGGTACCTGTACTGTTATCATGACAACAAAGTAAGACAGGTACCTGTACTGTTATCATGATAACATAGTGAGACAGGTATCTGTACTGTTATCATGACAACGTAGTGAGACAGATATCTGTACTGTTGTCATGACAATGTAGTGAGACAGGTACCTGTACTGTTATCATGATAACATAGTGAGACAGGTATCTGTACTGTTAACATGACAACGTAGTTAGACATGTACCTGTACTTTTGTCATGACAATGTAGTGAGACAGGTATCTGTACTGTTATCATGACAACATAATGAGACAGGTATCTGTACTGTTATCATGACAACGTAGTGAGACAGGTTCCTGTACTGTTATCATGACAATGTATTGAGACAGGTACCTGTACTGTTATCATGATAACATAGTGAGACATGTTCCTGTACTGTTGTCATGACAAAATAGTGAGACAGGTATCTGTACTGTTATCATGACAACGTAGTGAGACAGGTACCTGTACTGTTGTCATGACAACGTAGTGAGACAGATACATGTACTGTTGTCATGACAATGTAGTGAGACAGGTACCTGTACTGTTATCATGATAACATAGTGAGACAAATTATATGTACTGTTATCATGAAAACATAGTGAGACAGATACCTGTACTGTTGTCATTATAACATAGTGAGACAGGTACCTGTACTGTTGTCAAGACAAAATAGTGAGACAGGTATCTGTAATTTTATCATGACAACGTAGTGAGACAGGTACCTGTACTGTTATCATGATAACATAGTGAGACAAAGTATCTGTACTGTTATCATGAAAACATAGTGAGACAGATATCTGTACTTTTAACATGACAACGTAGAGAGACAGGTACCTGTACGGTTATCATGATAACATAGTGAGACAATGTATATGTAATGTTATCATGATAACATAGTGAGACAGGTACCTGTACTGTTACCATGACAAAGTAGTGAGACAGATACCTGTACTGTTATCATGACAACGTAGTGAGACAGGTACCTGTACTGTTATCATGACAACGTAGTGAGACAGGTACCTGTACTGTTATCATGATAACATAGTGAGACAGGTATCTGTACTGTTATCATGACAACGTAGTGAGACAAGTACCTGTACTGTTATCATGACAACGTAGTGAGACAGGTACCTGTACTGTTATCATGATAACATAATTAGACAGGTATCTGTACTGTTAACATGACAACGTAGTGAGACAGGTACCTGTACTGTTGTCATGACAACGTAGTGAGACAGGTACCTGTACTGTTATCATGACAACGTAGTAAGACAGGTACCTGTACTGTTATCATGACAACGTAGTGAGACAGGTACCTGTACTGTTATCATGATAACATAGTGAGACAGGTACCTGTACTGTTGTCATGACAACGTAGTGAGACAGGTATCTGTACTGTTATCATGATAACGTAGTGAGAAAGGTACCTGTACTGTTGTCATGACAACGTAGTGAGACAGGTACCTGTACTGTTGTCATGACAATGTAGTGAGACAGGTATCTGTACTGTTATCATGATAACGTAGTGAGACAAATTATCTGTACTGTTATCATGAAAACGTAGTGAGACAGGTACCTGTACTGTTGTCATGATAACGTAGTGAGACAGGTACCTGTACTGTTGTCATGACAAACGTAGTGAGACAGGTACCTGTAATGTTATCATGACAACGTAGTGAGACAGGTACCTGTACTGTTATCATGACAACGTAGTGAGACAGGTACCTGTACTGTTATCATGACAACGTAGTGAGACAGGTACCTGTACTGTTATCATGACAACGTAGTGAGACAGGTACCTGTACTGTTATCATGACAATGTAGTGAGACAGGTATCTGTACTGTTATCATGACAACGTAGTGAGACAGGTACCTGTACTGTTATCATGACAACAAAGTAAGACAGGTACCTGTACTGTTATCATGACAACATAGTGAGACAGGTATCTGTACTGTTATCATGACAACGTAGTGAGACAGGTACCTGTACTGTTGTCATGATAACATAGTGAGACAGGTATCTGTACTGTTATCATGACAACGTAGTGAGACAGGTACCTGTACTGTTGTCATGACAACGTAGTGAGACAGGTACCTGTACTGTTATCATGACAACGTAGTGAGACAGGTACCTGTACTGTTATCATAACAACGTAGTGAGACAGGTACCTGTACTGTTGTCATGACAACGTAGTGAGACAGGTACCTGTACTGTTATCATGATAACATAGTGAGACAGGTACCTGTACTGTTATCATGACAACGTAGTGAGACAGGTACCTGTACTGTTATCATGACAACATAGTGAGACAGGTACCTGTACTGTTATCATGATAACATAGTGAGACAGGTACCTGTACTGTTGTCATGACAACGTAGTGAGACAGGTACCTGTACTGTTATCATGACAACGTAGTGAGACAGGTACCTGTACTGTTGTCATGACAACGTAGTGAGACAGGTACCTGTACTGTTGTCATGACAACGTAGTGAGACAGGTACCTGTACTGTTATCATGATAACATAGTGAGACAAATTATCTGTACTGTTATCATGATAACATAGTGAGATAGGTACCTGTACTGTTGTCATGACAACATAGTGAGACAGGTACCTGTACTGTTGTCATGACAATGTAGTGAGACAGGTACCTGTACTGTTATCATGACAACGTAGTGAGACAGGTATCTGTACTGTTGTCATGACAATGTAGTGAGACAGGTACCTGTACTGTTATCATGACAACGTAGTGAGACAGGTACCTGTACTGTTATCATGATAACATAGTGAGACAGGTACCTGTACTGTTATCATGACAAACGTAGTGAGACAGGTACCTGTACTGTTATCATGACAACGTAGTGAGACAGGTACCTGTACTGTTATCATGATAACATAGTGAGGCAGGTATCTGTACTGTTATCATGACAAACGTAGTGAGACAGGTATCTGTACTGTTATCATGACAACGTAGTGAGACAGGTACCTGTACGGTTATCATGACAACATAGTGAGACAGGTATCTGTACTGTTATCATGACAACATAGTGAGACAGGTACCTGTACTGTTATCATGACAACGTAGTGAGACAGGTACCTGTACTGTTATCATGACAATGTAGTGAGACATGTATCTGTACTGTTATCATGACAACGTAGTGAGACAGGAGACAATATCTGTACTGTTATCATGAAAACATAGTGAGACAGATACCTGTACTGTTGTCATGATAACGTAGTGAGACAGGTACCTGTACTGTTGTCATGACAAACATAGTGAGACAGGTATCTGTACTGTTATCATGACAACGTAGTGAGACAGGTACCTGTACTGTTGTCATGACAACGTAGTGAGACAGGTACCTGTACTGTTGTCATGACAATGTAGTGAGACAGGTACCTGTACTGTTATCATGATAACGTAGTGAGACAGTTACATGTACTGTTATCATGACAAACGTAGTGAGACAGGTACCTGTACTGTTGTCATGACAACATAGTGAGACAGGTACCTGTACTGTTGTCAAGACAACATAGTGAGACAGGTATCTGTACTGTTATCATGATAACATAGTGAGACAGTTACCTGTACTGTTATCATGATAACGTAGTGAGACAGGTATCTGTACTGTTATCATGACAACATAGTGAGACAGGTACCTGTACTGTTATCATGACAACGTAGTGAGACAGGTACCTGTACTGTTATCATGATAACATAGTGAGACAGGTACCTGTAATGTTATCATGACAACGTAGTGAGACAGGTACCTGTACTGTTATCATGACAACGTAGTGAGACAGGTACCTGTACTGTTATCATGATAACATAGTGAGACAGGTATCTGTACTGTTATCATGACAACGTAGTGAGACAGGTACCTGTACTGTTGTCATGACAACGTAGTGAGACAGGTACCTGTACTGTTATCATGACAACGTAGTGAGACAGGTACCTGTACTGTTATCATGACAACATAGTGAGACAGGTACCTGTACTGTTATCATGACAACGTAGTGAGACAGGTACCTGTACTGTTGTCATGACAACGTAGTGAGACAGGTACCTGTACTGTTATCATGACAACGTAGTGAGACAGGTACCTGTACTGTTATCATGACAACGTAGTGAGACAGGTACCTGTACTGTTGTCATGACAACGTAGTGAGACAGGTACCTGTACTGTTATCATGATAACGTAGTTAGACAGGTATCTGTACTGTTATCATGACAACGTAGTGAGACAGGTACCTGTACTGTTATCATGACAACAAAGTGAGACAGGTACCTGTACTGTTATCATGATAACATAGTGAGACATGTTCCTGTACTGTTGTCATGACAAAATAGTGAGACAGGTATCTGTACTGTTATCATGACAACGTAGTGAGACAGGCATCTGTACTGTTATCATGACAACATAGTGAGACAGGTACCTGTACTGTTGTCATGACAACGTAGTGAGACAGGTACCTGTACTGTTATCATGATAACATATTGAGACAGGTATCTGTACTGTTATCATGACAAACATAGTGAGACAGGTACCTGTACTGTTGTCATGACAACATAGTGAGACAGGTACCTGTACTGTTGTCATGACAAACATAGTGAGACAGGTATCTGTACTGTTATCATGACAACGTAGTGAGACAGGTACCTGTACTGTTGTCATGACAACGTAGTGAGACAGGTACCTGTACTGTTATCATGACAAACGTAGTGAGACAGGTACCTGTACTGTTGTCATGACAACATAGTGAGACAGGTACCTGTACTGTTGTCAAGACAAAATAGTGAGACAGGTACCTGTACTGTTATCATGACAACGTAGTGAGACAGGTACCTGTACTGTTATCATGACAACATAGTGAGGCAGAGTATCTGTACTGTTATCATGACAAACGTAGTGAGACAGATACCTGTACTTTAACATGACAACGTAGTGAGACAGGTACCTGTACTGTTATCATGATAACATAGTGAGACAATGTATATGTAATGTTATCATGATAACATAGTGAGACAGGTACCTGTACTGTTACCATGACAATGTAGTGAGACAGGTACCTGTACTGTTATCATGACAACGTAGTGAGACAGGTATCCTGTACTGTTATCATGACAACGTAGTGAGACAGAGTACCTGTACTGTTATCATGACAACGTAGTGAGACAGGTACCTATTCTGTTATCATGATAACATAGTGAGAAATGGTACCTGTACTGTTGTCATGACAACATAGTGAGACAGGTACCTGTACTGTTATCATGATAACATAGTGAGACAGGTACCTGTACTGTTGTCATGACAACGTAGTGAGACAGGTACCTGTACTGTTGTCATGACAACGTAGTGAGACAGGTACCTGTACTGTTATCATGACAACATAGTGAGACAAGTTATATGTACTGTTATCATGAAAACATAGTGAGACAGGTACCTGTACTGTTGTCATGATAACATAGTGAGACAGGTACCTGTACTGTTGTCATGACAAACATAGTGAGACAGGTACCTGTACTGTTATCATGACAACGTAGTGAGACAGGTACCTGTACTGTTATCATGATAACATAGTGAGACAGGTATCTGTACTGTTATCATGACAATGTAGTGAGACAGGTACCTGTACTGTTATCATGACAACGTAGTGAGACAGGTACCTGTACTGTTATCATGATAACATAGTGAGACAGGTATCTGTACTGTTATCATGACAACGTAGTGAGACAGGTACCTGTACTGTTATCATGACAACGTAGTGAGACAGGTACCTGTACTGTTATCATGACAACATAGTGAGACAGGTATCTGTACTGTTATCATGACAACGTAGTGAGACAGGTACCTGTACTGTTGTCATGACAACGTAGTGAGACAGGTACCTGTACTGTTGTCATGACAATGTAGTGAGACAGATATATGTACTGTTATCATGACAACATAGTGAGACAGCTTCCTGTACTGTTGTCATGACAACGTAGTGAGACAGGTACCTGTACTGTTATCATGACAACGTAGTGAGAAAATGTATCTCTAATGTTATCATGATAACATAGTGAGACAGGTACCTGTACTGTTATCATGACAACGTAGTGAGACAGGTACCTGTACTGTTATCATGACAACGTAGTGAGACAGGTACCTGTACTGTTATCATGATAACATAGTGAGACAAATTATATGTACTGTTATCATGAAAACATAGTGAGACAGATACCTGTACTGTTGTCATGATAACATAGTGAGACAGGTATCTGTAATGTTATCATGACAACGTAGTGAGACAGGTACCTGTACTGTTATCATGATAACATAGTGAGACAGGTACCTGTACTGTTATCATGACAACGTAGTGAGACAGGTACCTGTACTGTTGTCATGACAACGTAGTGAGACAGGTACCTGTACTGTTATCATGACAACGTAGTGAGACAGGTACCTGTACTGTTATCATGACAACGTAGTGAGACAGGTACCTGTACTGTTATCATAACAACGTAGTGAGACAGGTACCTGTACTGTTGTCATGACAACGTAGTGAGACAGGTACCTGTACTGTTGTCATGACAACGAAGTGAGACAGATATATGTACTGTTATCATGATAACATAGTGAGACAGGTCCTGTACTATTGTCATGACAACGTAGTGAGACAGGTACCTGTACTGTTATCATGACAACGTAGTGAGACAGGTACCTGTACTGTTATCATGATAACATAGTGAGACAATGTATCTGTACTGTTATCATGATAACATAGTGAGACAGGTACCTGTACTGTTACCATGACAATGTAGTGAGACAGGTACCTGTACTGTTATCATGACAACGTAGTGAGACAGGTACCTGTACTGTTATCATGATAACATAGTGAGACAGGTACCTGTACTGTTGTAATTACAACGTAGTGAGACAGGTATCTGTACTGTTATCATGATAACATAGTGAGACAGGTATCTGTACTGTTATCATGACAACATAGTGAGACAGGTACCTGTACTGTTATCATGACAAGATAGTGAGACAGGTACCTGTACTGTTATCATGACAACGTAGTGAGACAGGTACCTGTACTGTTACCATGACAATGTAGTGAGACAGGTACCTGTAATGTTATCATGATAACATAGTGAGACAATGTATCTGTACTGTTATCATTATAACATAGTGAGTCAGGTACCTGTACTGTTATCATGATAACATAGTGAGACAAAAATCTGTACTGTTATCATGACAACGTAGTGAGACAAGTACCTGTACTGTTGTCATGACAACGTAGTGAGACAGGTACCTGTACTGTTATCATGACAACGTAGTGAGACAGGTGTCTGTACTGTTATCATGACAATGTAGTGAGACAAGTACCTGTACTGTTATCATGACAACGTAGTGAGACAGGTACCTGTACTGTTTATCATGACAACATAGTGAGACAGGTATCTGTACTGTTATCATGACAACGTAGTGAGACAGGTATCTGTACTGTTATCATGACAACGTAGTGAGACAGGTACCTGTACTGTTGTCATGACAACGTAGTGAGACAGGTACCTGTACTGTTATCATGACAACGTAGTGAGACACGTACCTGTACTGTTGTCATGACAACGTAGTGAGACAGGTACCGGTACTGTTATCATGATAACATAGTGAGACAGGTATCTGTACTGTTATCATGACAACGTAGTGAGACAAGTACCTGTACTGTTATCATGACAACGTAGTGAGACAGGTACCTGTACTGTTGTCATGATAACATAGTGAGACAGGTACCTGTACTGTTGTCATGACAACGTATCTGTAATGTTATTGAGACAGGTATCTGTACTGTTATCATGACAACGTAGTGAGACAGGTATCTGTACTGTTATCATGACAACGTAGTGAGACAGGTACCTGTACTGTTATCATGACAACGTAGTGAGACACATACCTGTACTGTTGTCATGACAACGTAGTGAGACAGGTACCGGTACTGTTATCATGATAACATAGTGAGACAGGTATCTGTACTGTTATCATGACAACGTAGTGAGACAGGTACCTGTACTGTTATCATGATAACATAGTGAGACAGGTACCTGTACTGTTGTCATGACAACGTAGTGAGACAGTTACCTGTACTGTTATCATGATAACGTAGTGAGACAGGTATCTGTACTGTTATCATGACAACATAGTGAGACAGGTACCTGTACTGTTATCATGACAACGTAGTGAGACAGGTACCTGTACTGTTATCATGACAATGTAGTGAGACAGGTATCTGTACTGTTATCATGACAATGTAGTGAGACAAGTACCTGTACTGTTATCATGACAACAAAGTAAGACAGGTACCTGTACTGTTATCATGATAACATAGTGAGACAGGTATCTGTACTGTTATCATGACAACGTAGTGAGACAAGTACCTGTACTGTTATCATGATAACATAGTGAGACAGGTACCTGTACTGTTAACATGACAACGTAGTGAGACAGGTACCTGTACTGTTATCATGACAACATAGTGAGACAGGTACCTGTACTGTTATCATGATAACATAGTGAGACAGGTATCTGTACTGTTATCATGACAACGTAGTGAGACAGGTACCTGTACTGTTATCATGATAACATAGTGAGACAGGTATCTGTACTGTTATCATGACAACGTAGTGAGACAGGTACCTGTACTGTTATCATGACAACGTAGTGAGACAGGTACCTGTACTGTTATCATGATAACGTAGTGAGAAAGGTACCTGTACTGTTGTCATGACAACGTAGTGAGACAGGTACCTGTACTGTTGTCATGACAATGTAGTGAGACAGGTATCTGTACTGTTATCATGATAACATAGTGAGACAGGTATCTGTACTGTTATCATGACAACGTAGTGAGACAGGTACCTGTACTGTTTGTCATGACAATGTAGTGAGACAGGTATCTGTACTGTTATCATGACAACATAGTGAGACAGGTACCTGTACTGTTATCATGACAACGTAGTGAGACAGGTACCTGTACTGTTATCATGACAACGTAGTGAGACAGGTATCTGTACTGTTATCATGATAACATAGTGAGACAGGTACCTGTACTGTTGTCATGACAAACGTAGTGAGACAGGTATCTGTACTGTTATCATGACAACGTAGTGAGACAGGTACCTGTACTGTTATCATGACAACGTAGTGAGACAGGTACCTGTACTGTTGTCATGACAACGTAGTGAGACAGGTACCTTTACTGTTATCATGATAACATAGTGAGACAAGTACATGTACTGTTATCATGACAACATAGTGAGACAGGTACCTGTACTGTTGTCATGATAACATAGTGAGACAGGTACCTGTACTGTTGTCAAGACAAACATAGTGAGACAGGTACCTGTACTGTTATCATGACAACGTAGTGAGACAGGTACCTGTACTGTTATCATGACAACGTAGTGAGACAAAGTACCTGTACTGTTATCATGAAAACGTAGTGAGACAGGTACCTGTACTGTTAACATGACAACGTAGTGAGACAGGTACCTGTACTGTTATCATGATAACATAGTGAGACAATGTACATGTAATGTTATCATGATAACATAGTGAGACAGGTACCTGTACTGTTATCATGACAACAGTAGTGAGACAGGTACCTGTACTGTTATCATGACAACGTAGTGAGACAGGTACCTGTACTGTTATCATGACAACGTAGTGAGACAGGTACCTGTACTGTTATCATGATAACGTAGTGAGACAGGTATCTGTACTGTTATCATGACAATGTAGTGAGACAGGTACCTGTACTGTTATCATGACAACGTAGTGAGACAGGTACCTGTACTGTTATCATGATAACATAGTGAGACAGGTATCTGTACTGTTATCATGACAACGTAGTGAGACAGGTACCTGTACTGTTGTCATGACAACGTAGTGAGACAGGTACCTGTACTGTTATCATGACAACATAGTGAGACAGGTACCTGTACTGTTATCATGACAACGTAGTGAGACAGGTATATGTACTGTTATCATGACAACGTAGTGAGACAGGTACCTGTACTGTTATCATGACAACGTAGTGAGACAGGTACCTGTACTGTTATCATGATAACGTAGTGAGAAAGGTACCTGTACTGTTGTCATGACAACGTAGTGAGACAGGTACCTGTACTGTTGTCATGACAATGTAGTGAGACAGGTATCTGTACTGTTATCATGATAACATAGTGAGACAGGTACCTGTACTGTTGTCATGACAACGTAGTGAGACAGTTACCTGTACTTTTATCATGATAACGTAGTGAGACAGGTATCTGTACTGTTATCATGACAACGTAGTGAGACAGGTACCTGTACTGTTATCATGACAACATAGTGAGACAGGTACCTGTACTGTTACCATGACAATGTAGTGAGACAGGTACCTGTACTGTTATCATGACAACGTAGTGAGACAGGTACCTGTACTGTTATCATGATAACGTAGTGAGACAGGTACCTGTACTGTTGTCATGACAACATAGTGAGACAGGTACCTGTACTGTTATCATGACAACGTAGTGAGACAGGTACCTGTACTGTTATCATGACAACGTAGTGAGACAGGTACCTGTACTGTTATCATGATAACATAGTGAGACAGGTATCTGTACTGTTATCATGAAAACATAGTGAGACAGATACCTGTACTGTTGTCATGATAACATAGTGAGACAGGTATCTGTAATGTTATCATGACAACGTAGTGAGACAGGTACCTGTACTGTTATCATGACAACGTAGTGAGACAGGTACCTGTACTGTTGTCATGACAACGTAGTGAGACAGGTACCTGTACTGTTGTCATGACAACGTAGTGAGACAGGTATATGTACTGTTATCACGATAACATAGTGAGACAGGTTCCTGTACTGTTGTCATGACAACGTAGTGAGACAGGTACCTGTACTGTTATCATGACAACGTAGTGAGACAGGTACCTGTACTGTTATCATGATAACATAGTGAGACAATGTATCTGTAATGTTATCATGATAACATAGTGAGACAGGTACCTGTACTGTTATCATGACAACATAGTGAGACAGGTACCTGTACTGTTATCATGACAAAATAGTGAGACAGGTACCTGTACTGTTATCATGACAACGTAGTGAGACAGGTACCTGTACTGTTACCATGACAATGTAGTGAGACAGGTACCTGTAATGTTATCATGATAACATAGTGAGACAATGTATCTGTACTGTTATCATTATAACATAGTGAGTCAGGTACCTGTACTGTTATCATGATAACATAGTGAGACAAAAATCTGTACTGTTATCATGACAACGTAGTGAGACAAGTACCTGTACTGTTGTCATGACAACGTAGTGAGACAGGTACCTGTACTGTTGTCATGACAATGTAGTGAGACAGGTACCTGTACTGCTATCATGACAACGTAGTAAGACAGGTACCTGTACTGTTATCATGACAACGTAGTAAGACAGGTGTCTGTACTGTTATCATGACAATGTAGTGAGACAAGTACCTGTACTGTTATCATGACAACGTAGTGAGACAGGTACCTGTACTGTTATCATGACAACGTAGTGAGACAGGTACCTGTACTGTTATCATGACAACGTAGTGAGACAGGTACCTGTACTGTTATCATGACAACGTAGTGAGACAGGTACCTGTACTGTTGTCATGACAACGTAGTGAGACAGGTACCTGTACTGTTATCATGACAACGTAGTGAGACAGGTACCTGTACTGTTGTCATGACAACGTAGTGAGACAGGTACCTCTACTGTTATCATGATAACATAGTGAGACAGGTATCTGTACTGTTATCATGACAACGTAGTGAGACAAGTACCTGTACTGTTATCATGACAACGTAGTGAGACAGGTACCTGTACTGTTGTCATGATAACGTAGTGAGACAGGTACCTGTACTGTTGTCATGACAACGTATTGTAAGAGTGAGACAGGTATCTGTACTGTTATCATGACAACGTAGTGAGACAGGTACCTTCACTGTTGTCATGACAACGTAGTGAGACAGGTACCTGTACTGTTATCATGACAACGTAGTGAGACACATACCTGTACTGTTGTCATGACAACGTAGTGAGACAGGTACCGGTACTGTTATCATGATAACATAGTGAGACAGGTATCTGTACTGTTATCATGACAACGTAGTGAGACAGGTACCTGTACTGTTGTCATGACAACGTAGTGAGACAGGTACCTGTACTGTTATCATGACAACGTAGTAAGACAGGTACCTGTACTGTTATCATAACAACATAGTGAGACAGGTATCTGTACTGTTGTCATGACAATGTAGTGAGACAGGTATCTGTACTGTTATCATGATAACATAGTGAGACAGGTACCTGTACTGTTGTCATGACAACGTAGTGAGACAGGTATCTGTACTGTTATCATGACAACGTAGTGAGACAGGTACCTGTACTGTTATCATGACAACGTAGTGAGACAATGTATCTGTAATGTTATCATGACAACGTAGTGAGACAGGTACCTGTACTGTTACCATGACAATGTAGTGAGACAGGTACCTGTACTGTTATCATGACAACGTAGTGAGACAGGTACCTGTACTGTTATCATGACAACATAGTGAGACAGGTACCTGTACTGTTGTCATGACAACGTAGTGAGACAGGTATCTGTACTGTTATCATGACAATGTAGTGAGACAGGTACCTGTACTGTTATCATGACAACGTAGTGAGACAGGTACCTGTACTGTTATCATGACAACATAGTGAGACAAGTATCTGTACTGTTATCATGACAACGTAGTGAGACAGGTACCTGTAATGTTATCATGACAACGTAGTGAGACAGGTACCTGTACTGTTATCATGATAACGTAGTGAGACAGGTATCTGTACTGTTATCATGACAACGTAGTGAGACAGGTACCTGTACTGTTGTCATGACAACGTAGTGAGACAGGTACCTGTACTGTTATCATGACAACGTAGTGAGACAGGTACCTGTACTGTTATCATGACAACGTAGTGAGACAGGTACCTGTACTGTTGTCATGACAACGTAGTGAGACAGGTACCTGTACTGTTGTCATGACAACGTAGTGAGACAGGTACCTGTACTGTTATCATGACAACGTAGTGAGACAGGTACCTGTACTGTTGTCATGACAACGTAGTGAGACAGGTATCTGTACTGTTATCATGACAACGTAGTGAGACGGGTACCTGTACTGTTATCATGACAACATAGTGAGACAATGTACCTGTACTGTTATCATGATAACATAGTGAGACAGGTATCTGTACTGTTACCATGACAACGTAGTGAGACAGGTACCTGTACTGTTATCATGACAACGTAGTGAGACAGGTACCTGTACTGTTATCATGATAACATAGTGAGACAGGTACCTGTACTGTTATAATGACAACGTAGTGAGACAGGTATCTGTACTGTTATCATGACAACATAGTGAGACAGGTATCTGTACTGTTATCATGACAACGTAGTGAGACAGGTACCTGTACTGTTATCATGACAACGTAGTGAGACAGGTACCTGTACTGTTATCATGACAACGTAGTGAGACAGGTACCTGTACTGTTGTCATGACAATGTAGTGAGACAGGTACCTGTAATGTTATCATGATAACGTAGTGAGACAGGTACCTGTACTGTTATCATGACAACATAGTGAGACAGGTACCTGTACTGTTATCATGATAACATAGTGAGACAGGAATCTGTACTGTTATCATGACAACGTAGTGAGACAAGTACCTGTACTGTTGTCATGACAACGTAGTGAGACAGGTACCTGTACTGTTGTCATGACAACGTAGTGAGACAGGTACCTGTACTGTTATCATGACAACGTAGTGAGACAGGTACCTGTACTGTTATCATGACAACGTAGTGAGACAGGTGTCTGTACTGTTATCATGACAATGTAGTGAGACAGGTACCTGTACTGTTATCATGATAACGTAGTGAGACAGGTATCTGTACTGTTATCATGACAACATAGTGAGACAGGTACCTGTACTGTTATCATGACAATGTAGTGAGACAGGTATCTGTACTGTTATCATGACAACGTAGTGAGACAGGTACCTGTACTGTTGTCATGACAACGTAGTGAGACAGGTACCTGTACTGTTATCATGACAACGTAGTGAGACACGTACCTGTACTGTTGTCATGACAACGTAGTGAGACAGGTACCGGTACTGTTATCATGATAACATAGTGAGACAGGTATCTGTACTGTTATCATGACAACGTAGTGAGACAGGTACCTGTACTGTTATCATGACAACGTAGTGAGACAGGTACCTGTACTGTTGTCATGATAACGTAGTGAGACAGGTACCTGTACTGTTATCATGACAACGTGCTGATAGTGAGACAGGTATCTGTACTGTTATCATGACAACGTAGTGAGACAGGTACCTGTACTGTTATCATGACAACGTAGTGAGACAGGTACCTGTACTGTTATCATGACAACGTAGTGAGACAGGTACCTGTACTGTTGTCATGACAACGTAGTGAGACAGGTATCTGTACTGTTATCATGACAACATAGTGAGACAGGTACCTGTACTGTTATCATGACAACGTAGTGAGACAGGTACCTGTACTGTTATCATGACAACGTAGTGAGACAGGTACCTTTACTGTTGTCATGACAACGTAGTGAGACAGGTACCTGTACTGTTATCATGATAACATAGTGAGACAGGTACCTGTACTGTTAACATGACAACGTAGTGAGACAGGTACCTGTACTGTTATCATGACAACGTAGTGAGACAGGTATCTGTACTGTTATCATGACAACATAGTGAGACAGGTATCTGTACTGTTATCATGACAACGTAGTGAGACAGGTACCTGTACTGTTATCATGACAACGTAGTGAGACAGGTACCTGTACTGTTATCATGATAACATAGTGAGACAGGTATCTGTAATGTTATCATGATAACATAGTGAGACAGGTACCTGTACTGTTACCATGACAATGTAGTGAGACAGGTATCTGTACTGTTATCATGACAACATAGTGAGACAGGTACCTGTACTGTTATCATGACAATGTAGTGAGACAGGTACCTGTACTGTTATCATGACAATGTAGTGAGACATGTATCTGTACTGTTATCATGATAACGTAGTGAGACAGGCACCTGTACTGTTATCATGACAACGTAGTGAGAAAGGTATCTGTACTGCTGTCATGACAACGTAGTGAGACAGGTACCGTTAATGTTATCATGACAACGTAGTGAGACAGGTACCTGTACTGTTATCATGACAATGTAGTGAGACAGGTACCTGTAATGTTATCATGATAACGTAGTGAGACAAGGTATCTGTACTGTTATCATGACAACATAGTGAGACAGGTACCTGTACTGTTATCATGATAACATAGTGAGACAGGAATCTGTACTGTTATCATGACAACGTAGTGAGACAAGTACCTGTACTGTTGTCATGACAACGTAGTGAGACAGGTACCTGTACTGTTGTCATGACAATGTAGTGAGACAGGTACCTGTACTGTTGTCATGACAACGTAGTGAGACAGGTACCTGTACTGTTATCATGACAACGTAGTGAGACAGGTATCTGTACTGTTATCATGACAACGTAGTGAGACAAGTACCTGTACTGTTATCATGACAACGTAGTGAGACAGGTACCTGTACTTTTATCATGACAACATAGTGAGACAGGTATCTGTACTGTTATCATGACAACGTAGTGAGACAGGTATCTGTACTGTTATCATGACAACGTAGTGAGACAGGTACCTTTACTGTTGTCATGACAACGTAGTGAGACAGGTATCTGTACTGTTATCATGACAACGTAGTGAGACAGGTACCTGTACTGTTGTCATGACAACGTAGTGAGACAGGTACCGGTACTGTTATCATGATAACGTAGTGAGACAGGTACCTGTACTGTTATCATGACAACGTAGTGAGACAGGTACCTGTACTGTTATCATGACAACGTAGTGAGACAGGTACCTGTACTGTTGTCATGATAACGTAGTGAGACAGGTACCTGTACTGTTGTCATGACAACGTATGTAATGATTGAGACAGGTATCTGTACTGTTATCATGACAACGTAGTGAGACAGGTACCTGTACTGTTATCATGACAACGTAGTGAGACAGGTACCTATTCTGTTATCATGATAACATAGTGAGAAATGGTACCTGTACTGTTGTCATGACAACATAGTGAGACAGGTACCTGTACTGTTTTCATAATAACATAATGAGACAGGTATATGTACTGTTATCATGACAACGTAGTGAGACAGGTACCTGTACTGTTATCATGACAACGTAGTGAGACAGGTATATGTACTGTTATCATGACAACGTAGTGAGACAGGTACCTGTACTGTTATCATGACAACGTAGTGAGACAGGTACCTGTACTGTTATCATGATAACGTAGTGAGAAAGGTACCTGTACTGTTGTCATGACAACGTAGTGAGACATGTACCTGTACTGTTGTCATGACAACGTAGTGAGACAGGTACCTGTACTGTTATCATGACAACGTAGTGAGACAGGTACCTGTACTGTTGTCATGACAACGTAGTGAGACAGGTACCTGTACTGTTGTCATGACAACGTAGTGAGACAGGTATCTGTACTGTTATCATGACAACGTAGTGAGACAGGTACCTGTACTGTTATCATGACAACGTAGTGAGACAGGTACCTGTACTGTTGTCATGACAACGTAGTGAGACAGGTATCTGTAATGTTATCATGATAACATAGTGAGACAGGTATCTGTACTGTTATCATGACAACGTAGTGAGACAAGTACCTGTACTGTTATCATGACAACGTAGTGAGACAGGTACCTGTACTGTTGTCATGACAACGTAGTGAGACAGGTACCTGTACTGTTATCATGATAACATAGTGAGACAGGTATCTGTACTGTTATCATGACAATGTAGTGAGACAGGTACCTGTACTGTTATCATGACAACAAAGTAAGACAGGTACCTGTACTGTTATCATGATAACATAGTGAGACAGGTATCTGTACTGTTATCATGACAACGTAGTGAGACAGGTACCTGTACTGTTGTCATGACAACGTAGTGAGACAGGTACCTGTACTGTTATCATGATAACATAATTAGACAGGTATCTGTACTGTTATCATGACAACGTAGTTAGACAGGTACCTGTACTTTGTCATGACAATGTAGTGAGACAGGTATCTGTACTGTTATCATGACAACATAATGAGACAGGTATCTGTACTGTTATCATGACAACGTAGTGAGACAGGTTCCTGTACTGTTATCATGACAATGTATTGAGACAGGTACCTGTAATGTTATCATGATAACATAGTGAGACAGGTACCTGTACTGTTACCATGACAGAGTAGTGAGACAGATACCTGTACTGTTATCATGACAACGTAGTGAGACAGGTACCTGTACTGTTATCATGACAACGTAGTGAGACAGGTACCTGTACTGTTATCATGATAACATAGTGAGACAGGTATCTGTACTGTTATCATGACAATGTAGTGAGACAAGTACCTGTACTGTTATCATGATAACATAATTAGACAGGTATCTGTACTGTTAACATGACAACGTAGTGAGACAGGTACCTGTACTGTTATCATGACAACAAAGTAAGACAGGTACCTGTACTGTTGTCATGACAACGTAGTGAGACATATACCTGCACTGTTGTCATGACAACGTAGTGAGACAGGTACCGGTACTGTTATCATGATAACATAGTGAGACAGGTATCTGTACTGTTATCATGACAACGTAGTGAGACAAGTACCTGTACTGTTGTCATGACAACATAGTGAGACAGGTACCTGTACTGTTATTATGATAACATAATTAGACAGGTATCTGTACTGTTAACATGACAACGTAGTGAGACAGGTACCTGTACTGTTATCATGACAACAAAGTAAGACAGGTACCTGTGCTGTTATCATGATAACATAGTGAGACAGGTATCTGTACTGTTATCATGACAACGTAGTGAGACAGATACCTGTACTGTTGTCATGACAACGTAGTGAGACAGGTACCTGTACTGTTATCATGATAACGTAGTTAGACAGGTATCTGTACTGTTATCATGACAACGTAGTGAGACATGTACCTGTACTTTTGTCATGACAATGTAGTGAGACAGGTATCTGTACTGTTATCATGACAACGTAGTGAGACAGGTATCTGTACTGTTGTCATGACAACGTAGTGAGACAGGTACCTGTACTGTTGTCATGACAACATAGTGAGACAGGTACCTGTACTGTTATCATGACAACGTAGTGAGACAGGTTCCTGTACTGTTATCATGACAATGTAGTGAGACAGGTATCTGTACTGTTATCATGACAACGTAGTGAGACAGGTATCTGTACTGTTATCATGACAACGTAGTGAGACAGGTACCTTTACTGTTGTCATGACAACATAGTGAGACAGGTACCTGTACTGTTATCATGACAACGTAGTGAGACACATACCTGTACTGTTGTCATGACAACGTAGTGAGACAGGTACCGGTACTGTTATCATGATAACATAGTGAGACAGGTATCTGTACTGTTATCATGACAACGTAGTGAGACAGGTACCTGTACTGTTATCATGACAACGTAGTGAGACAGGTACCTGTACTGTTGTCATGACAACGTAGTGAGACAGGTACCTGTACTGTTATCATGACAACGTAGTGAGACAGGTACCTGTACTGTTATCATGACAATGTAGTGAGACAAGTACCTGTACTGTTATCATGACAACATAGTGAGACAGGTACCTGTACTGTTATCATGATAACATAATTAGACAGGTATCTGTACTGTTAACATGACAACGTAGTTAGACAGGTACCTGTACTGTTATCATGACAACAAAGTAAGACAGGTACCTGTACTGTTGTCATGACAACGTAGTGAGACACATACCTGCACTGTTGTCATGACAACGTAGTGAGACAGGTACCGGTACTGTTATCATGATAACATAGTGAGACAGGTATCTGTACTGTTATCATGACAACGTAGTGAGACAAGTACCTGTACTGTTATCATGACAACGTAGTGAGACAGGTACCTGTACTGTTGTCATGACAACATAGTGAGACAGGTACCTGTACTGTTATTATGATAACATAATTAGACAGGTATCTGTACTGTTAACATGACAACGTAGTGAGACAGGTACCTGTACTGTTATCATGACAACGAAGTGAGACAGGTACCTGTGCTGTTATCATGATAACATAGTGAGACAGGTATCTGTACTGTTATCATGACAACGTAGTGAGACAGATACCTGTACTGTTGTCATGACAACGTAGTGAGACAGGTACCTGTACTGTTATCATGAAAACATAGTGAGACAGGTACCTGTACTGTTATCATGACAACGTAGTTAGACATGTACCTGTACTTTTGTCATGACAATGTAGTGAGACAGGTATCTGTACTGTTATCATGACAACATAATGAGACAGGTATCTGTACTGTTGTCATGACAACGTAGTGAGACAGGTACCTGTACTGTTGTCATGACAACATAGTGAGACAGGTACCTGTACTGTTATCATGACAACGTAGTGAGACAGGTTCCTGTACTGTTATCATGACAATGTAGTGAGACAGGTACCTGTACTGTTATCATGATAACATAGTGAGACATGTTCCTGTACTGTTGTCATGACAACGTAGTGAGACAGATACCTGTACTGTTGTCATGACAATGTAGTGAGACAGGTACCTGTACTGTTATCATGATAACATAGTGAGACAAATTATATGTACTGTTATCATGAAAACATAGTGAGACAGATACCTGTACTGTTGTCATGATAACATAGTGAGACATGTACCTGTACTGTTGTCAAGACAAAATAGTGAGACAGGTATCTGTAATGTTATCATGACAACGTAGAGAGACAGGTACCTGTACTGTTGTCATGACAACGTAGTGAGACAGGTACCTGTACTGTTATCATGAAAACATAGTGAGACAGATACCGGTACTGTTGTCATTATAACATAGTGAGAAGGGTACCTGTACTTTTGTCAAGACAAAATAGTGAGACAGGTATCTGTAATGTTATCATGACAACGTAGTGAGACAGGTACCTGTACTGTTGTCATGACAACGTAGTGAGACAGGTACCTGTACTGTTATCATGATAACATAGTGAGACAAAGTATCTGTACTGTTATCATGAAAACATAGTGAGACAGATATCTGTACTTTTAACATGACAACGTAGAGAGACAGGTACCTGTACGGTTATCATGATAACATAGTGAGACAATGTATATGTAATGTTATCATGATAACATAGTGAGACAGGTACCTGTACTGTTACCATGACAAAGTAGTGAGACAGATACCTGTACTGTTATCATGACAACGTAGTGAGACAGGTACCTGTACTGTTATCATGACAACGTAGTGAGACAGGTACCTGTACTGTTATCATGATAACATAGTGAGAAAGGTATCTGTACTGTTATCATGACAACGTAGTGAGACAGGTACCTGTACTGTTATCATAACAACATAGTGAGACAGGTATCTGTACTGTTATCATGACAACGTAGTGAGACAGGTACCTGTACTGTTGTCATGACAACGTAGTGAGACAGGTACCTGTACTGTTGTCATGACAACGTAGTGAGACAGATATATGTACTGTTATCATGACAACGTAGTGAGACAGGTACCTGTACTGTTGTCATGACAACGTAGTGAGACAGGTATCTGTACTTTAACATGACAATGTAGTGAGACAGGTATCTGTACTGTTATCATGACAACGTAGTGAGACAGGTACCTTTACTGTTGTCATGACAACGTAGTGAGACAGGTACCTGTACTGTTATCATGACAACGTAGTGAGACACATACCTGTACTGTTGTCATGACAACGTAGTGAGACAGGTACCGGTACTGTTATCGTGATAACGTAGTGAGACAGGTATATGTACTGTTATCATGACAACGTAGTGAGACAGGTACCTGTACTGTTATCATGACAACGTAGTGAGACAGGTACCTGTACTGTTGTCATGATAACATAGTGAGACAGGTACCTGTACTGTTGTCATGACAACGTAGTGAGACAGGTATCTGTAATGTTATCATGACAACGTAGTGAGACACATACCTGTACTGTTGTCATGACAACGTAGTGAGACAGGTACCTGTACTGTTATCATGATAACATAGTGAGACAGGTATCTGTACTGTTATCATGACAACGTAGTGAGACAAGTACCTGTACTGTTATCATGACAACGTAGTGAGACAGGTACCTGTACTGTTGTCATGACAACGTAATGAGACAGGTACCTGTACTGTTATCATGATAACATAATTAGACAGGTACCTGTACTGTTAACATGACAATGTAGTGAGACAAGTACCTGTACTGTTATCATGACAACGTAGTGAGACAGGTACCTGTACTGTTATCATGATAACATAATTAGACAGGTATCTGTACTGTTAACATGACAACGTAGTGAGACAGGTACCTGTACTGTTATCATGACAACAAAGTAAGACAGGTACCTGTACTGCTGTCATGACAACGTAGTGAGACAGGTATCTGTAATGTTATCATGACAACGTAGTGAGAAACATACCTGAACTGTTGTCATGACAACGTAGTGAGACAGGTACCGGTACTGTTATCATGATAACATAGTGAGACAGGTATCTGTACTGTTATCATGACAACGTAGTGAGACAAGTACCTGTACTGTTATCATTACAACGTAGTGAGACAGGTACCTGTACTGTTGTCATGACAACGTAGTGAGACAGGTACCTGTACTGTTATCATGATAACATAATTAGACAGGTATCTGTACTGTTAACATGACAACGTAGTGAGACAGGTACCTGTACTGTTATCATGACAACAAAGTAAGACAGGTACCTGTACTGTTATCATGATAACATAGTGAGACAGGTATCTGTACTGTTATCATGACAACGTAGTGAGACAGGTACCTGTACTGTTGTCATGACAACGTAGTGAGACAGGTACCTGTACTGTTATCATGACAACGTAGTGAGACAGGTACCTGTACTGTTGTCATGACAACATAGTGAGACAGATACCTGTACTGTTGTCATGACAATGTAGTGAGACAGGTACCTGTACTGTTATCATGATAACATAGTGAGACAAATCATATGTACTGTTATCATGAAAACGTAGTGAGACAGATACCTGTACTGTTGTCATGATAACATAGTGAGACATGTACCTGTACTGTTGTCATGACAAAATAGTGAGACAGGTATCTGTACTGTTATCATGACAACGTAGTGAGACAGGTACCTGTACTGTTGTCATGACAACGTAGTGAGACAGGTACCTGTACTGTTATCATGAAAACATAGTGAGACAGATACCTGTACTGTTGTCATTATAACGTAGTGAGACAGGTACCTGTACTGTTGTCAAGACAAAGTAGTGAGACAGGTATCTGTAATGTTATCATGACAACGTAGTGAGACAGGTACCTGTACTGTTGTCATGACAACGTAGTGAGACAGGTACCTGTACTGTTATCATGATAACATAGTGAGACAAAGTATCTGTACTGTTATCATGAAAACATAGTGAGACAGATATCTGTACTTTTAACATGACAACGTAGAGAGACAGGTACCTGTATGGTTATCATGATAACATAGTGAGACAATGTATATGTAATGTTATCATGATAACATAGTGAGACAGGTACCTGTACTGTTACCATGACAAAGTAGTGAGACATATACCTGTACTGTTATCATGACAACGTAGTGAGACAGGTACCTGTACTGTTATCATGACAACGTAGTGAGACAGGTACCTGTACTGTTATCATGATAACATAGTGAGACAGGTATCTGTACTGTTATCATGACAATGTAGTGAGACAAGTACCTGTACTGTTATCATGACAACGTAGTGAGACAGGTACCTGTACTGTTATCATGATAACATAATTAGACAGGTATCTGTACTGTTAACATGACAACCTAGTGAGACAGGTACCTGTACTGTTATCATGACAACAAAGTAAGACAGGTACCTGTACTGTTATCATGATAACATAGTGAGACAGGTATCTGTACTGTTATCATGACAACGTAGTGAGACAGGTACCTGTACTGTTGTCATGACAACGTAGTGAGACAGGTACCTGTACTGTTATCATGACAACGTAGTGAGACAGGTACCTGTACTGTTATCATGACAACATAGTGAGACAGGTATCTGTACTGTTATCATGACAACGTAGTGAGACAGGTACCTGTACTGTTGTCATGACAACGTAGTGAGACAGGTACCTGTACTGTTGTCATGACAATGTAGTGAGACAGATATATGTACTGTTATCATGACAACATAGTGAGACAGCTTCCTGTACTGTTGTCATGACAACGTAGTGAGACAGGTATCTGTACTTTTAACATGACAACGTAGTGAGACAGGTACCTGTACTGTTATCATGATAACATAGTGAGACAATGTATCTCTAATGTTATCATGATAACATATTGAGACAGGTACCTGTACTGTTACCATGACAATGTAGTGAGACAGGTACCTGTACTGTTATCATGACAACGTAGTGAGACAGGTACCTGTACTGTTATCATGACAACGTAGTAAGACAGGTACCTGTACTGTTATCATAACAACATAGTGAGACAGGTATCTGTACTGTTATCATAACAACGTAGTGAGACAGGTACCTGTACTGTTGTCATGACAACGTAGTGAGACAGATATATGTACTGTTATCATGATAACATAGTGAGACAGCTTCCTGTACTGTTGTCATGACAATGTAGTGAGACAGGTATCTGTACTTTTAACATGACAACGTAGTGAGACAGGTACCTGTACTGTTATCATGACAACGTAGTGAGACAGGTACCTGTACTGTTATCATGATAACATAGTGAGACAGGTACCTGTACTGTTGTCATGACAACGTAGTGAGACAGGTATCTGTACTGTTATCATGATGACATAGTGAGACAAGTATCTGTACTGTTACCATGACAATGTAGTGAGACAGGTACCTGTAATGTTATCATGATAACATAGTGAGACAATGTATCTGTACTGTTATCATTATAACATAGCGAGTCAGGGACCTGTACTGTTATCATGATAACATAGTGAGACAGGTATCTGTACTGTTATCATGACAACGTAGTGAGACAAGTACCTGTACTGTTGTCATGACAACGTAGTGAGACAGGTATCTGTAATGCTATCATGACAACGTAGTGAGACACATACCTGCACTGATGTCATGAAAACGTAGTGAGACAGGTACCTGTACTGTTATCATGATAACATAGTGAGACAAAGTATCTGTACTGTTATCATGAAAACATAGTGAGAAAGATACCTGTACTGTTGTCATGACAACGTAGTGAGACAGGTACCTGTACTGTGATCATGATAACATAGTGAGACAGGTATATGTACTGTTATCATGACAACGTAGTGAGACAGGTACCTGTACTGTTGTCATGACAACGTAGTGAGACAGGTAACTGTACTGTTATCATGATAACAAAGTGAGACAGGTACCTGTACTGTTGTCATGACAACGTAGTGAGACAGGTATCTGTACTTTTAACATGACAACGTAGTGAGACAGGTACCTGTACGGTTATCATGATAACATAGTGAGACAATGTATATGTAATGTTATCATGATAACATAGTGAGACAGGTACCTGTACTGTTACCATGACAATGTAGTGAGACAGGTACCTGTACTGTTATCATGACAATGTAGTGAGACAGGTACCTGTACTGTTATCATGACAACGTTGTGAGACAGGTACCTGTACTGTTATCATGATAACATAGTGAGACAGGTATCTGTACTGTTATCATGACAACGTAGTGAGACAAGTACCTGTACTGTTATCATGACAACGTAGTGAGACAGGTACCTGTACTGTTATCATGATAACATAATTAGACAGGTATTTGTACTGTTAACATGACAACGTAGTGAGACAGGTACCTGTACTGTTATCATGACAACAAAGTAAGACAGGTAGCTGTACTGTTATCATGATAACATAGTGAGACAGGTATCTGTACTGTTATCATGACAACGTAGTGAGACAGGTACCTGTACTGTTGTCATGACAACGTAGGGAGACAGGTACCTGTACTGTTATCATGATAACATAATTAGACAGGTATCTGTACTGTTAACATGACAACGTAGTGAGACAGGTACCTGTACTGTTATCATGACAACGTAGTAAGACAGGTACCTGTACTGTTATCATGACAACGTAGTAAGACATGTACCTGTACTGTCATCATGATAACATAGTGAGACAGGTATCTGTACTGTTATCATGACAACGTAGTGAGACATGTACCTGTACTGTTGTCATGACAATGTAGTGAGACAGGTATCTGTACTGTTATCATGACAACATAGTGAGACAGGCATCTGTACTGTTATCATAACAACTTAGTGAGACAGGTACCTGTACTTTTGTCATGACAACGTAGTGAGACAGGTACCTGTACTGTTGTCATGACAACGTAGTGAGACAGATATCTGTACTGTTATCATGATAACATATTGAGACAGCTACCTGTACTGTTGTCATGACAACGTAGTGAGACAGGTATCTGTACTTTTAACATGATAACATAGTGAGACAATGTATCTGTAATGTTATCATGATAACATAGTGAGACAGGTACCTGTACTGTTACCATGACAATGTAGTGAGACAGGTACCTGTACTGTTATCATGACAATGTAGTGAGACAGGTACCTGTACTGTTATCATGACAACGTAGTGAGACAGGTACCTGTACTGTTATCATGACAACGTAGTGAGACAGGTACCTGTACTATTATCATGATAACATAGTGAGACAGGTATCTGTACTGTTATCATGACAACGTAGTGAGACAGGTACCTGTACTGTTATCATGACAACGTAGTGAGACAGGTACCTGTACTGTTATCATGATAACATAATTAGACAGGTATTTATACTGTTAACATGACAACGTAGTGAGACAGGTACCTGTACTGTTATCATGACAACAAAGTAAGACAGGTACCTGTACTGTTGTCATGACAACGTAGTGAGACAGATATCTGTACTGTTATCATGATAACATATTGAGATAACTACCTGTACTGTTGTCATGACAACGTACTGAGACTGGTATCTGTACTTTTAACATGATAATATAGTGAGACAATGTATCTGTAATGTTATCATGATAACATAGTGAGACAGGTACCTGTACTGTTACCATGACAATGTAGTGAGACAGGTACCTGTACTGTTGTCATGACAACGTAGTGAGACAGGTACCTGTACTGTTATCATGAAAACATAGTGAGACAGATACCTGTACTGTTGTCATTATATCATAGTGAGAAGGGTACCTGTACTGTTGTCAAGACAAAATAGTGAGACAGGTATCTGTAATGTTATCATGACTACGTAGTGAGACAGGTACCTGTACTGTTGTCATGACAACGTAGTGAGACATGTACCTGTACTGTTATCATGATAACATAGTGAGACAAAGTATCTGTACTGTTATCATGAAAACATAGTGAGACAGATATCTGTACTTTTAACATGACAACGTAGAGAGACAGGTACCTGTACGGTTATCATGATAACATAGTGAGACAATGTATATGTAATGTTATCATGATAACATAGTGAGACAGGTACCTGTACTGTTACCATGACAAAGTAGTGAGACAGATACCTGTACTGTTATCATGACAACGTAGTGAGACAGGTACCTGTACTGTTATCATGACAACGTAGTGAGACAGGTACCTGTACTGTTATCATGATAACATAGTGAGACAGGTATCTGTACTGTTATCATGACAATGTAGTGAGACAAGTACCTGTACTGTTATCATAACAACATAGTGAGACAGGTATCTGTACTGTTATCATAACAACGTAGTGAGACAGGTACATGTACTGTTGTCATGACAACGTAGTGAGACAGGTACCTGTACTGTTGTCATGACAATGTAGTGAGACAGATATATGTACTGTTATCATGACAACATAGTGAGACAGCTTCCTGTACTGTTGTCATGACAATGTAGTGAGACAGGTATCTGTACTTTTAACATGACAACGTAGTGAGACAGGTATCTGTACTGTTATCATGACAACGTAGTGAGACAGGTACCTTTACTGTTGTCATGACAACGTAGTGAGACAGGTACCTGTACTGTTATCATGACAACGTAGTGAGACACATACCTGTACTGTTGTCATGACAACGTAGTGAGACAGGTACCTGTACTGTTATCATAACAACATAGTGAGACAGGTATCTGTACTGTTATCATAACAACGTAGTGAGACAGGTACCTGTACTGTTGTCATGACAACGTAGTGAGACAGGTACCTGTACTGTTGTCATGACAATGTAGTGAGACAGATATATGTACTGTTATCATGACAACATAGTGAGACAGCTTCCTGTACTGTTGTCATGACAACGTAGTGAGACAGGTATCTGTACTTTTAACATGACAACGTAGTGAGACAGGTATCTGTACTGTTATCATGACAACGTAGTGAGACAGGTACCTTTACTGTTGTCATGACAACGTAGTGAGACAGGTACCTGTACTGTTATCATGACAACGTAGTGAGACACATACCTGTACTGTTGTCATGACAACGTAGTGAGACAGGTACCGGTACTGTTATCATGATAACATAGTGAGACAGGTATCTGTACTGTTATCATGACAACGTAGTGAGACAAGTACCTGTACTGTTATCATGACAACGTAGTGAGACAGGTACCTGTACTGTTGTCATGATAACATAGTGAGACAGGTACATGTACTGTTGTCATGACAATGTAGTGAGACAGGTATCTGTAATGTTATCATGACAACGTAGTGAGACACATACCTGTACTGTTGTCATGACAACGTAGTGAGACAGGTACCGGTACTGTTATCATGATAACATAGTGAGACAGGTATCTGTACTGTTATCATGACAACGTAGTGAGACAAGTACCTGTACTGTTATCATGACAACGTAGTGAGACAGGTACCTGTACTGTTGTCATGACAACATAGTGAGACAGGTACCTGTACTGTTATCATGATAATATAATTAGACAGGTACCTGTACTGTTAACATGACAATGTAGTGAGACAAGTACCTGTACTGTTATCATGACAACGTAGTGAGACAGGTACCTGCACTGTTATCATGATAACATAATTAGACAGGTATCTGTAGTTTTTTTTTTTTTTTTTTTTATTGGGGGGGATGGATCAGCTTAATATTGCAGATAGATTGTATCTTCTATCAATGTAATTGTCTGCATCACTTCCAATCCCCCATGTTTTATTTTTTATTTTTTATATATATATTCCCTTTATTACTTTTCAACCCCACCATCCTTTCCCTACTTGGAGTAAATTAGTGAACAACAACGCCCAGGCCTCTACTTCCGGTCTATACTTACTATCTACACCTTATGGACAGAGTTAATTTTACAATAATTCTATATCTATATATATATATATATATATATATTTATTTATTTTTTTGCTCCTGAACTTCTTCTACTCTCAACCTCTCAGATCATTTCTCATGATGTCCATCCGGTTTGCTTCTAAATGCCATATCTTTCTAACTGTGCTCTTTCCCAAAAGCTCCCAACATACAACCTATATACTTATTATGGACACAGTATGCTTACATTATTAGCTATCTTTGTTATTATTTGTTGTTATTTGTTATTAGTCCCATCCTTCAACTCTATTCAATACCTCCCATCTATCTCTTAACACCATCCATATAGGATTTCTATTTGCCATATATATTTCGGACCGTACTGTGATGTTTTACAAAAGTTCTGAACCTTTCTATTCTCATTGCTTCTACAGATTGTGAATTAAAAATAAACATTTTTGCTAAAAGTATTATTATATTATTGATTGATTGACTATGACTTTTCAGATCACCCAGTAATGCTATCTGCAAGGTTAGTTCCAGGTAAATATTGCAATCCTTTAGCCATTCCTGGACCTGTGTCCAAAACAAGCTACAAATGGACAGAACCAAAACAAATGATCTAATGATTCTATCTCTTCACAGCAAAATCTGCAGAGCTGGGAAGATTGTATCCCCCATATAAAATAAACATTCTATTGGTAGCAAGAATTTTATATAATAATTTAAATTGAAAGATTCTAATTTTTGAATCCGGTGTCGTTTTTGCGTGTCAGTTCATAAACACTATGCCATGGGATCGGTACGTCAAAGATCTCTTCCCAACTATTTTGCAATCTATATGGGACGGCTGTCAATCCTTTGGTCCTTAAGTGAAACTGATATACTTTTTATTTATCACAGTTTTCCTTAACCAATTATGTTCTTTAATGCAAGGCCGACAGACAAGTTCCTTACTTTCTCCCCTTCAACTTTCCTCTTCCACTTTTCGTAAGGCTGCAATTATTTGGTTGTAATTCTGGGTAGAGCAGACATTTCCATATGTTTTTGTTAGCTGCATGTGCGACATAACTCCACCAGTCCTACCGATGATATCATTTACGAAGATTATACCTTTTTAAACATTCTGTCAAAAAATAAAGGTTTTGTCAATTAGTATATTTGAATTTAACCACAATATTTGTTGCATTATTTGTTCTGTCGTTTCTGGAGGATTAAATTGAAATTGCAACCAACTTCTATGGCTTGTTTTAGAAATAGTGACATTTGGGAGATTATTCCCTTTTCAAATAACTGAAAGTGAGAGGTTGTAATCTGAATAAAGGGAAAAAGGCCTTTCTTGAACAGTGGGTGAGACAATCTTACTAATTTGCTTGAGAACCAGTTCGGATTTAAGTATAACTTTTGGATGACTGAAGATTTTAGTGATAGGTATAATGCTTTAATATTTAATAATTTCTGTCCTCCGAATTCATATTCATTATATAAATATGCTCTTTTAATTTTGTCTGGCTTGCGTGCCCAAATAAAATTGAATATTTTTTTCTCATATAATTTAAAAAACTGTTTGCTAGGGCGTAGGCAAGACCATAAGCAAATAGGTAAACTGGGGATAATACTAAAGAGTTAATCAGGGTGATTTTTCCACAAATTGACAGGTATTTTCCTTTCCATGGTAGTAAGATCTTATCTATTTTTTGCTAACTTTCTATTAAAATGTATTGAAGTGAGATCATTTATTTCCTTTGGGATATGTATTCGAGTATATCTACATCACCATCAGACCATTTTATTGGTAAACTACATGGTAATGTAAAAATTGTATTTTTTAGTGATCCAATATGTAATATAGTACATTTGTCATAATTTGGTTTTAATCCAGAGAGGTTAGAAAATGTATCTAGATCCTCTATGAGGCTGTGGAGGGATTCTAGTTGTGGATCTAAAAGAAAACATGAATCATCTGCGTACAATGACACCTTTGTTTTTAAGCCCTGTATTTCTAATCCTCTGATATTATTATTGGATCTGATTTTAATAGCTAACATCTCGATGGATACAATAAATAGATATGCCGATAGTGGACAACCTTGTTTCACTCCTCTTGACAGTTTAAAACTTTCGGAGAAATAGCCATTATTTACTATTTTACACCTAGGGTTACTATACATGATTTTGACCCATTTTATAAGAGATTCTCCAAAATTGAGAATGCTCCAGGCATTTATATATAAATTCCAGTCGAACTTTATCAAATGCCTTTTCGAAGTCTGCTATGAATAACAGGCCTGGTTTCCCATATTTTTCATAGTGTTCTATTGTTTCAATACTTGCCTTATATTATCTCCAATGTATCTTCCATGTAAAAAAACCTGTCTGATTAGAATGAATAATATCCGACAATACCTTTTTAATTCTATGCGCTATACATTTTGCTAGGATTTTTGCATCACAACACTGAAGTGTAAGTGGCCTCCAATTTTGTAAAATGGACTGGATCTTTATATTTTCCACTTGTATCCTGTTTCAGTAATAATGAGATCAGACCTTCTTCTTGAGTGTCAGATAATCTACCATTTACATAGGAGTGGTTAAAACATGCTAATAACGGTCCTCTTAGTATATCAAAAAGGTTTGGTATACCTCGATTGGTATGCCATCCAACCCTGGAGTTTTCCCCGACTTAAAGTCTTTAATTGCATCCAGAAGTTCTCCTCGTAATTTCACCTTCACATGAGTCTTTCTGTGTGGCTGTTAATTTGACATTATCAATAGAAAAAAAATCTCTACAATTAGCTTCAGTTAGAGGAGATGGAGGAGACTGAAAAGAAAACATATGCTTAAAATACTTTGTTTCTTCCTTCAAAATATCATTAGGTGAATTATGGGTGACCCGTCAATTGTAACCAGTTTCATTAAGTTCTTTTTGGTAGCATTCCTATGTTGAAGATTAAAAAAGAATTTTGTGCATTTTTCCCCATATTCCATCCAGTTTGCTTTAATTTTTATAATATATTACACTTGATCTTTCTTGAATAAGTTTTTCCATTTTTTTTTGTTTTTCCTCTAATTTATTCTGAGCCTCTATGTTACAGTTTTTATTGCCATCTATCTGTTCTGTTAGACTTTCTATTTCCTTTCTTAGTATAAACTCTTTTGACCTAAATTGTTTTTGTTTTCGAGATGAGTACTGAATTGCATGGCCTCTAAAGGCACATTTAAAGGTGTCCCATACAATAAGGGGATTCGCTGTACCTATGTTATGTTGGAAAAAGTCAGTTATAAATTCCTTTGTTCTAATTATAAATAAATTATCATCTAATAGGCTTTGATTAAATTTCCAATATCCTCGCCCACGTGGAAATTCAGTCAGAGTAATGTATATGCCTATCATATGATGGTCCGACCGCATTCTGTCCCCTATCAACACTTTTTTTTACTTTTGGTGCCAACGAGAATGAGATAAGAAAGAAGTCAAGACGACTAGCTTGATTCAGTCTCCGCCATGTATATCTCACTAGATCAGCATATTTAAGCCTCCATATATCTACTAGTTCTAATGTATCCATGACATTCACAATTTCCTTAAGAGCATGTGGGTGATTGTTTGTGGTGTGATTTCCTTTTCGGTCCATTGAGCTATTTAAAACAGTATTATAATCCCCCACCATAATAATATTGTCTTGAGTTGCTTGCAGGCTTGATAATTTATTATATATATTGTCAAAGAATTGTGGATCATCATTATTTGGTCCGTAGAAGGTTAATGAGCCATATCTGTTTATGGTCCAATACCATATTTAAAATAATCCATCTACCTTGCGTATCTATTTGGACAATTTGCACATTCGGATCGAAATTACTATTAATTAATATCATCACCCCTTTTGAATTTCTTTGCCCATGGGAGAAGTATATTTCCCCCCATTCTTTTTTCCACGCTACTTCATCTCGAATTGTTGAATGAGTTTCCTGTATACAATAGATATTATATTCCTTCTCTTTGAGCCATGTAAATATTGTTCTTCTTTTGTTATTATCAGCTAAGCCATTACAATTATAACTGGCTATACTTATTTCACCATACACCATAATGAGATACAAGTTTCAAGTCTATTTATCATTATATATGTTTGTAAATTTACCAATAAAAAATAGCGTAATGATTGAGTGTCCATATAGCTGTACCGTGATATTTGCATTGCTACGGAGTAACCCTTCAATTGTTCCTCCACTAATTCCCCCGCTAAAGCCCCTCCCCATCCCAAGTTGAGCCGTCATCCCAGTGATCAGCATCCCACCCACGTCCCTCCGTATCCCTAAGGCCCGAGAGGCCAGGACCCATCCATCGAAAAACACACACAGTGCCACCCACAAAACAGAAGCAGGTTAACTGCCAAAAGCATTTCCAATGCTTTCACCTCATATATATATATCTATATAACTATTATAATTTTTTAAATTATGCATATCCTATTTTCCATCATTATCAATTAATATGCGTAATAATGTCGGCAGTTCACGATAGGATTCTAACATATAACCAGGATTGCCATTGTATTACATTTAATTCATTGACAAGCAATTATTATCCTAGCAAATAATTCCCGCGGTCCATCCCATAACCCCCCCCAACACCCCCCACAACAGATGCCAGACAAGCACACACGCACATACTCACATACTCCAACACACTCAACCCCCCCCCTCCACAATCCACCATAAAAATCCGATACTCAACGCTGTTATATCCCAGAGCCCAACTCGAGAAATAACTTGATCTACGAGTGCACATACAGTTAAAGCTGATTGAGAAAGCATGCAGATTGAGCAGAAATTGATAACAACGTGAGATTTGATTAATCTACTTAATCTATGTCAAGTCCTAGGTGATGGAGATCAGATCCACCCTCTTCACCTGAGACACAAAACACTCTGATCCCCTGTTGTAACCCTTTTTCCCAAGCATCTCCATGCGGTCAGACCTTTGATTATTTTGTGCCACCTGGGCCACAATGATAAAACCCCCCTCTGATTGTCCGAGTGTGACCCCTCCCCATGGGTTACTGCAGCCAGTGTTGCCAGCACTGCCACTACCTGGGTGGGCGTACCCCACCGGAATCCCCACCGGCTAGGTAAAAGGTCGTCAAGGTTCTCATTAGCAGCTTTGAGAATTTCCTTGTATATTATGCTCTCCCATCAGGGGGCTCTGGCTTTGTAGGACCAACCCTGCCAGGCAGGCTCAGAATCTTGAGGGGGCGGTGCTGCTCAAGTAGGTCTCTGACCGCATTTATTTCTCTGTTTAGGCTGCATATTCACAGCAGGTCCATAAAATAGATGGGAACTTCTCTTTGGTGTATGGTCGCA
>NW_025536206.1:2500-12500 GCF_020615455.1 Coregonus clupeaformis
CCTGTCAGGTGGATGGATTATCTTGGCAAAGGAGAAATTCTCACTAACAGGGATGTAAACACATTTGTGCTGAAAATTTAAGACAAATAAACTTTTTGTACATATGAAACATTTCTGGTATATTTTATTTCAGCTCATGAAACATGGGACCAACACTTTACATGTTGCGTTTATATTTTTGTTCAGTATATTTTCTGTCAAAAGAGAAACAACAGATCCCTATGGGCCTGGTCAAATGTAGTGCACTATATAGGGAATAGGGTGCCATTGGGGACTACCATGAGTTTCCATGGCTCTTTCCTGTCATTTTTAAGCTTACCCTGTGGTGGAAATGAGAGTGGGATATGACAGATGCGGCTCTGAGGGCCATTCAGGGGGTCATATGTCATCACGGGGTGCACACGCCCTTTGAGAGGGGGGGTCCTGGGGAACCACCTGGAGACAGGTCCGGGAACCACCTGAGAGACAGAGGCTGGGGCTCAGGGCTGGGGACGGGGACAGGGCTGGGGATGGGGCTGGGGCTGGGAGGAGAGGTGACACACTGCCTGGCCCTGGTTTATGAAATAGATACAGTAGACTGGGTTGGGAATAGAGAGAGGAGAGAGCGAGAGAGAGAGAGAGACGAGAGAGAGAGAGAGAGAGAGAGAGAGAGAGAGAGCGAGAGAGAGCGACAGAGAGAGAGAGAGAGAGAGAGAGAGAGAGAGAGAGAGGAGAGAGAGAGAGAGAGAGAGAGAGAGAGAGAGAGAGTGCATGGGGTCTGATTCTCCCAAGCGTCTGTTTGTCATGGTCGGGGCTGTCCTGTGGAAATCATTAAATAGAAGCAGTAGGCCGTCACTTAACTTCCTGGTGGAGTGTTAGAAGGAGATGGAGAGAGAGCTTTATCTGACTCTAGAGGTGAACGTTTAAAAGTGTCTGAAATGGTACCCTATTCACTTTATAGTGCACTACTTTGGACCATTGACCCTTCATTTATCTGTCCCTATGGGCCCTGGTCAAAACTACATTTTGGGGACACAATCTTTTCAGGGGGTTTGGTTAAGTGGCTTTATGGGGATAATGTGTAAGAGTCACATATAGATATATGACTGAATAATACATGTTGAAGTCATAGCAACAGATGCTTTGGATAAGGATATTTAAAGATTCGCTATTTAAAGCCTCGACCTCTAGAAGCTGAATGGACAACGGTAATCAGGGAAACCTAGTCAGTTGCAAACTGCAAATCTGTCTTCTGCGTTTAACCCAACGCCTAATGCGCATAACCGCTAGGCTACCTGCAGCCGTTTAAGGCCGCGGTATATATAGATATAATTAGTATTTATTTTATCAAAGGCAACTATTAGCCTGTAAAAGAAAAGTATCATGGAGCATGAGCATCCACAGGTATATAAATTATATTTGTTTTATCAAAGAAGAAAAGCATGCATGGAGCAACCACATGTACAGGCAGCTGAATTTATTTTAAATGTAAAGATAATTTAATTACAACCTTATTCTTATTTCATAGCCAAAACTAAATAATCACACTTTTCATTTTACTGAAAACACTGGAAAACCTCTCCCAAAAATAGACGTACAAACCTGAATTAATTGTGATATAAAAACCCATTCCGAGAGTGTTTTCGATCGTCTTTTCCATTAATCGCTGGTTAATGTTGGCGTTTCATTGTGCTGTTAGGTTTGGAAACTTGAACTTCTCTCAATCAGGGCCGGAATGAAACACTATATTCCTTTTACTGTCAAGATTCTATGCTGCGTGCTCCCACTCTCTTGGAATCTGCCGTCTTGATTTGCTGCGTTCGTCCCAAACCGCCGAGGTTATTGATCGTGTGTGTGTGTGTGTGTGTGTGTGTGTGTGTGTGTGTGTGTGTGCGTGTGTGTGTGTGTGTGTGTGTGTGTGTGTGTGTGGCAGCAACAGTCCAGCTACGGTTTTCAAGGCCGGCTCACATAGACCACAAAGCGGAACTTCTATGTCATAAAACGCCATTATTTTTGTAGCGACAAAACAAACAGGACGGGAAAACAATTGAGCACAACTGGCAGCGAATTGTACCGTCTGCACATATAGGATTTTAACACGGAAATGTCATTATACCGTGTAAAATAGGTTTTAATTTGACTGCTGCAAAATAAAACAATTATTTGGCCTGCATTGCCTTTCAACTATTTTGTAGACTACATTATAATGGACCAGCCTACATTATTATAGCAAGTTAAATTTGAACACCAACCATTTTAAATATTTGTATTCCATTCATTTTATAAAACATCAACATACTTAATGTTGTGATTCGGGTGCATCATTTATTCAAATCATTTAAATGGTCAGGTTTATTAACACTAAAATGAATGTCATAATGTATCTTTCAAACAATATACAGCCTAATCTAGAATAATGTGCAGTCAAGGGACCCCCAAAAATCTCCGTAGGTAAAGCAATAATATGATGAATATGTTTAAATCCACGTGGGAAATAATTTGTATTGAATTATGTTACAATCAACGTTAAATGGAATAAGAAATGCGATATTAAAATGATCAAAATTAAAGTATATATTTTAGGAAAGTTTAGCTGTATGTTACCTGATCTATACTCGAGTGTGGATGGACAGGGAGGCTGATGGACGTCCACGTGACGCATGGATGTCAACGTGAGACACGCGAGGTAAAGTAGAAAATAACGTAACCTCTAATTGGACATCTTGAAAACCATCACTATGAAAACATCATAACTTATACAAATCCACATATAAAAGATAACATAAATAATCACCTATAATATAAACCATCACATAACATGTAGGCCCAGGCCCAACTATCCAATAAAATGTATTGAAATATATATATATTTATAAAAGTGGTACAATGATATGTATGACTAATATATTTGATATGCTATTTAGGTTTTTCTATTGGAATAAATAATTACAATAACATTAGAAATGTTAATGTTGTTGCCTAAGAGTTTATTTATTTATTTTGATAAGCATTTTATGCATTTGAATAAATGTTTATGTTTAGTAATACCTTTACTGAAATACTCAATCTTTTGAAAGACAGCTTATTGCCAAATTCTCAATGCAATTGTTGTAGACCTATTTGTCTTAAATGAGATCATACACTTTGGGTTCCATGATGGAGATAGAAAATATTATTTTATTTAATCTTGTTAGTTATTGATAATAATACCATCGATAGATGAGGTTTACAATAAAATAGGCCTATAAAATAATTTTACCTACAACAACATTTAAATAGATCTGTTTTTTTATATGTGTTTAAATGTTTGCGTTCACAAATAAAGCATATTTTCTCAGAGGTGAGTTTTCCTTGGTGTGTTTCATGGTGCCTAGGAGACTTCTACCGTGTCCGCGAGGAGCCTTGGCCCGGTAATTAGCGTGGAGTGGTGATGACGGTAATGAAGCAGTGTCCGATGTCGCCGTGGCTCTGTGCGGGACAGACAGACCGGGAATAACACCGTTCTCTCGCTGCCGCTCTCTAGTTTTGTTGTTGCGCTGCTTTTACATAGAAACACCGCCATCTGCTGGCCGAAAACAGAAAACACCAACCCATGTGGTCTTTCACTAGGCCTAAACCTATCATAAAAAGTCCAGAAGTTCCCAAACTTTTTTGCAATGTGACCAAAGTCCCCCATAAAAGATATTGAAGTTCACAAAACGGGCTTTAGCTGCAACACAAGATTGACCACAACCAAGACTTGCCCACAAGGACCTAATTCCCCCAATCCCACTGTGTGCACCATCAACACAGAGTTTTGAGTCATTCAGTCAAAGAGGATGATGGAGGGAAGGGTTTTGGTGTAACGGTGAGGAGGGAAGGGTTTTGGTGTGTAACGGTGAGGAGGGAAGGGTTTTGGTGTAATGGTGAGGAGGGGAAGGGTTTTGGTGTAACGGTGAGGAGGGAAGGGTTTTGGTGTAACGGTGAGGAGGGAAGGGTTTTGGTGTAATGGTGAGGAGGAAGGGTTTTGGTGTAACGGTGAGGAGGGGAAGGGTTTTGGTGTAACGGTGAGGAGGGAAGGGTTTTGGTGTAACGGTGAGGAGGGAAGGGTTTCGTGTAACGGTGAGGAGGGAAGGGTTTTGGTGTAACGAGTGAGGAGGGAAGGGTTTTGGGTAACGGTGAGGAGGGAAGGGTTTTGGGTGTAACGGTGAGGAGGGAAGGGTTTTGGTGTAACGTGAGGAGGGAAGGGTTTTGGTGTAATGGTGAGGAGGGAAGGGTTTTGGTGTAACGGTGAGAGGGAAGGGTTTTGGTGTAACGGTGAGGAGGGAAGGATTTGGTAACGGTGAGGAGGGAAGGGTTTCGGTGTAACGGTGAGGAGGGAAGGGTTTTGGTGTAACGGTGAGGAGGGAAGGGTTTCCGTGTAACGGTGAGGGAGGGAAGGGGTTTTGGTGTAACGGTGAGGAGGGAAGGGTTTGGTGTAACGGTGAGGAGGGGAAGGGTTTCGGTGTAACGGTGAGGAGGGAAGGGTTTCGGTGTAACGGTGAGGAGGGAAGGGTTTTGGTGTAACGGTGAGGAGGGAAGGGTTTTGGTGTAACGGTGAGGAGGGAAGGGTTTCGGTGTAACGGTGAGGAGGGAAGGGTTTCGGTGTAACGGTGAGGAGGGAAGGGTTTTGGTGTAACGGTGAGGAGGGAAGGGTTTTGGTGTAACGGTGAGGAGGGAAGGGTTTTGGTGTAACGGTGAGGAGGGAAGGGTTTTGGTGTAACGGTGAGGAGGGAAGGGTTTCGGTGTAACGGTGAGGAGGGAAGGGTTTTGGTGTAACGGTGAGGAGGGAAGGGTTTTGGTGTAACGGTGAGGAGGGAAGGGAATGCTACACACACATTACAACTGCTGCTACCAGACTCTTATTATACTGCTCAGTTTATACACCCCCCATCCCCATCCCCCATCCCCTCAATACATCTGTAAATATTGGACTATACATTGTTCCTTCCTGTATTATACTGATGCTAAAATGTTTATTCTATTCTACTGAGACATTTACTTTATATTCGTATTCTTATCTTTTATTATTTCTTATTGCTGTTGCATTGTGGAGAAGGAGCCTGCAAATTAACATTTAGTTGGACGACGTATACCGTGTGACTGATACAACTTGAACCTTGAACCTTGAACCTTGAACCTCTTGGAAGTAAAGGGGGACTTTGGGACATCTTATAGGAGATCTGGTTATTCAAACAGGAGACTGAGGGGTTCTCCTCTCCACCAAGCTCCCCCCAGGGCCTCAATATTAACTAATTACCCAGTACTGATACCAGCTGTTACTGTGTCTTACGGTTATTGTTTATCATTTATGAACCTCCCTGAATGGTTAATCCGGCCAGGTATGGTTAATCCCACCCCAGGGCCCACTCCAGGCCCCCTTCGCCTGCTGCCAACGAGACCCAGGGAAGGTGGCTGGGTTCAGGCAGGCGTAACTGGACCTCCCCCTCTCTGGGTCATTATGGAGCTCCCACAGCACCTGTATACCAGAGCAGGACCCCTCAGGACCCCTCAGGGCTGATGGGATATTTATGAGGGGTATGAGGCTTCCAGGGCTGTTACTGTTGCTGTTACTGTTAGCTTGTTGCTCCAGCCTATAGGATGGGATGGGGTGAGGAGGGGTGAGGCAGGGTGGGGTGAGGAGGGGTGAGGCATGGTGGGGTGGGGTGAGGAGGGGTGAGGCAGGGTGGGGTGAGGAGGGGTGAGGCATGGTGGGGTGGGGTGAGGAGGGGTGAGGCAGGGTGGGGTGAGGAGGGGTGAAGCAGGGTGGGGTGAGGAGGGGTGAAGCATGGTGGGGTGAGGTGAGGAAGGGACAGGTGGTTGTGTGTGTGTGTGTGTGTGTGTGTGTGTGTGTGTGTGTGTACGTGCATGCGCATGCGCATTAGTAAAGTAAAGGTACTGACCCTCAAAAACCCTACATGTAACACCCTCCCTCTCTCTGAAACCCTGTACGACCAGGTATAGCATTTCTCCCAGCTCCCAAACATCCATAGGGCTCTGGCACCTTTAGTTTGCGATTTGATCATGTAATAACTGGCGCTCTGGCATTTTCAGGCCTAACGCCAGGTTTACCTGTCTTAGATCAGCTCCCATGCCCTCAGATGGGCGGGGTGGAAATATTTTAGTCGTGTCCTTAAAAACATGATCCAAAGTGCTAATTTCAGGCAGCGCTGATAGGGATATTTAAGACCAACCAAAAGCTGGTTTTAGTGGAAACGCAGTTGCTTATGGCATGAATGTTGACAGCGGAAAACGCATCCTATCCAGCCGTGACGCATACTGCCCATATGCGCATTGATCAAGAGTAGCTTCATGTGCTTTTGGTGCCTGTGTACTTCCTATTTAGAAACATAAAAAACTAATGTATTTTTTTCACATTTCGTTTTATTTGGTTAAAACCCAAGCATAGCTTCCCCTCCTCTCAATAAAGGCTCAATGCAATGGCTAAGTAGAAAATACTGTCGATAAAGGGTTTGGCTCCTGAGACCGCTTGGAAATACATCTTTAATCACCAAAACTTTATTAAAATAATAACGTTTTAGAGGAGTAAAACAGTGAGCTGACATTCACTTTTTTTTATCTATGCATTGTAGGCATGCCCACCTTATTTTAGCCATATAGGTCACGTTTTGGACTTTCGTAAAACCCCTCCATTATGTAGGCTATGTCCGTGCCCATCAAGAAACGAGAGAGATGAGAACCTCGGTGAACACCGGTGAACCTCGCATTTAGAAGTTATCTGTAACCTGTAAAAATGTATTGTTTTCCGTTTCATTATGTTCAAAACCCAAGCCCTCCCCAGGCCTACTATAACGAAGGCTGGTTCAACAGCAACCCAAGCCCTCCCTAGGCCTACTATAACGAAGGCTGGTTCAACAGCAACCCAAGCCCTCCCTAGGCCTACTATAACGACGGCTGGTTCAACAGCAACCCAAGCCCTCCCCAGGCCTACTATAACGAAGGCTGGTTCAACAGCAACCCAAGCCCTCCCTCAGGCCTACTATAACGATTTTATGATATCGTTACATTGTACATGTATTTATTGTTGTTGTTGTTTAAAAAAAATAAAAATAGATTACTTGTTTTTCGTTTAATTTTAATACAACCAATCTTATTAGAATGATTCAACTACCTGGTTTTATGGTTACAAAGTCCGTGGCGCGCATGCAATGCAACTTCTGGAGTTGTGGGAATGCGATCTGTAAAATGGTTCCGATTATGTTCATAAAACACAGGCCTGTTTGGGAGCAGTAGAACGGCGAGAGGGCATGCTCCCTTTCTCTTTATAGTGGATCTTTGTCCAGCTACTGTGAAAAGTTTGGATGTGCGTAAAACCCTCCAAAGTCTGCGTTGTTTTAACATTATTGTGACCATTTCACGTTTACATTTTAGTCGTTTAGCAGACGCTCTTATCCAGAGCGACGTACAGTTAGAGAGTGCATACATTTGTCATACTGACCACAGGGAGATATGATGGTGCCCGTAAGTGTGACAAAGCCTACTTAAAAACAAGTTGTTGTTTCGTTTTGTTTAGAATTTGATTAGAATTATTCGTTATCTTTGTAGGCCTCATCAATAAAGAATTTAATATTGCTTATTGACCATGTTTGGCATGTCCATGCTCAGCCATAATGTAATTTACAGTAGGCCTAGCCCCTACATCAGTGTGAATGCTATTGAAGCCATGCAACTACTTAGAACAATGTGGACTGCAAATGGGTTCAAGTTAACGTATTTAGCAAAGATAGGTCTACATTTTGTCATTTCGTTTCTGTAAGTCATTTAACAAACTATAACTGACTAACATTTGAATTGGAGTTGATTCCAAGGCAATACATAAAATACCATAAATATTCAACTTGAAGCAGCAACATATTTCGCCATGGAGCACGTTCTGATTGGCCAGTGAGGAGCCAAGCCTCGACACACCAATAACTTGTTTATTCATCAAAACCCAGCACTTTCGCTCCAACCCAGCAAGTGCGACGATAATTGTAATAGTGAAAATAGCAAAAATATTTCTGACACACCCCTGAAACTATAGCGACCTTTACCGCCTGCGCTTATATTTACCATTGCATTAGGTTTGATAAAATAGAGCCCCTAGAATGAGCATGATGATGCATTTACATGACACTACAGCATTCTATTACAGCCATGTTAGCTCGCCATTAACATTACATGGGGAATATTTAAATAATGCTATTTAACCGAATGTCTAGAATTAGAACAATATTCATATTCGAAAAGTCGGGCTGACTCTCTGAATACTGTATATGGCTCTGGTTAATTGTATTGTTAACAAATGACAAAGACATCATATCAAAAGTAAAATGACTATTGCATTTTGAAAAGATACTTAGATTGAATAGTCATCCAAATTGAAAGAGTGATTTGTGCAGTGAACAAAGGACTTTGGGAATTTGTTTGTACTCAGTCAATCGAAACTGTGGTTAGAGTTTTGAAGCATGAGTCATTTTTGATAATCTGTTTAGACTTTTGTGCTTAGAGTTGTGTAAATGGACCATATACTTGTGAAAACTGCACCAAAGTGATTGAAAAAAAAAAAACAGTCAGGATGAAGATGGTGAGAGGACCACGTTATTAGACCTGGTCTGGTCATGTTTTGTGGATGCCAACAGGGACTCGGTCTATAATTTGCACCAAAGACGATTAAGAGCAGTTTACTTTGATGGAGAGAGACATGAAAACACTGGGGAACAGGGGAAGGATTGGAGGAGAAACGGTTAAACACTGGGGAACAGGGGAACAGGGGAAGGCTTGGAGGATAAACGGTAAAACACTTGGGTACAGGGGAAGGCTTGGAGGAGAAACGGTAAAACACTTGGGTACAGGGGAACAGGGGAAGGCTTGGAGGATAAACGGTAAAACACTGGGGAACAGGGGAAGGCTTGGAGGAGAAACGGTAAAACACTGGGGAACAGGGGAAGGCTTGGAGGAGAAACGGTAAAACACTGGGGAACAGGGGAAGGCTTGGAGGAGAAACGGTAAAACACTGGGGAACAGGGGAAGGCTTGGAGGAGAAACGGTAAAACACTGGGGAACAGGGGAAGGCTTGGAGGAGAAACGGTAAAACACTGGGGAACAGGGGAAGGCTTGGAGGAGAAACGGTGGAAGTCCTACTGTGTGTCCCAAACGGCAGCCTATTCCTTATATAGTGCACTACTTTTGACCAGAGGTTAAAGATGGTTTAGCGGTTTAATGATTTAGTGATTTAGTGTGATTACATTTGAAGCGTTCTATTAAACTGCGGAATACGTGGCCATTCCACATTTGTAGCCTAAAACTATCCTGTTGTTTTTCTTGATGTGGAAAAGCCATCAGATGAAGCCACTATAAGTCATTCTACCCCTAAAAATGGTGATGACATCATTCCATGTTTCATTCCACAGACTAGAGTAAATGTAGCGATCGTGACCTTACCAGAGAGGATGGAAACTAGATGCGTTAGGCTCTGAGCCAGTGGAGGCTGGTCTCAACCTCCTAGGATAGAAAAAAAAAAAAGTTTGAGAGAACCAATCAAAGCTCAGACAGAAATAAGCACAACTCTGCCCGAGTACAGCATTTCCAACGGCCCCCTGTCTGACCAGTGTGTCGCAGGTCTCCCAAGCTGTGAGTCACGCGTGTGGTGTCAGCCAGGCTAATGAAATAGGGGAGGTCGGGGTAACACGCCCCATATCTGTATCATACACATGCTCTTGAGTCCTGAGCTCACCTCAACAGAGGAACGTCTCTATGACCAAATATGGTATTGGTACTTAATGTACTGTACTAAACTAGCATTAGTGTATTATTGCCCAGTGTTGCAGTCTTGCAGTGTAAGGGGGTGCCAAGACATCACCCAGCAGGAATTCCTTATTAGTCTCTATAGGAAGAACATACATTATGTAAAAAAATGTCATATTGGCCCCCGTGGGAATCGAACCCACAACCCTGCTCTACATCCCTGCCGGCCATTCCCTCCCCTACCCTGGGCCAATTG
>NW_025536206.1:17500-32500 GCF_020615455.1 Coregonus clupeaformis
AAATCATTAACAGATAGCCAGGGGCACACTCCAACACTCAGAAATCATTAACAGATAGCCAGGGGCACACTCCAACACTCAGACATCATTAACAGATAGCCAGGGGCACACTCCAACACTCAGACATCATTAACAGATAGCCAGGGGCACGCTCCAACACTCAGACATCATTAACAGATAGCCAGGGGCACACTCCAACACTCAGACATCATTAACAGATAGCGACGGGCACACTCCAACACTCAGACATCATTAACCGATAGCCAGGGGCACGCTCCAACACTCAGACATCATTAACAGATAGCGAGGGGCACACTCCAACACTCAGACATCATTAACAGATAGCGAGGGGCACACTCCAACACTCAGACATCATTAACAGATAGCCAGGGGCACACTCCAACACTCAGACATCATTAACAGATAGCCAGGGGCACACTCCAACACTCAGACATCATTAACAGATAGCCAGGGGCACGCTCCAACACTCAGACATCATTAACAGATAGCCAGGGGCACACTCCAACACTCAGACATCATTAACAGATAGCCAAGGGCACACTCCAACACTCAGACATCATTAACAGATAGCCAGGGGCACGCTCCAACACTCAGACATCATTAACAGATAGCGAGGGGGACACTCCAACACTCAGACATCATTAACAGATAGCGAGGGGGACACTCAACACTCAGACATCATTAACAGATAGCCAGGGCTACACTCCAACACTCAGACATCATTAACAGATAGCCAGGGCACACTCCAACACTCAGACATCATTAACAGATAGCCAGGGGCACACTCCAACACTCAGACATCATTAACAGATAGCCAGGGGCACACTCCAACACTCAGACATCATTAACAGATAGCCAGGGGCACACTCCAACACTCAGACATCATTAACAGATAGCCAGGGGCACGCTCCAACACTCAGACATCATTAACAGATAGCGAGGGGGACACTCCAACACTCAGACATCATTAACAGATAGCGAGGGGGACACTCCAACACTCAGACATCATTAACAGATAGCGAGGGGCACGCTCCAACACTCAGACATCATTAACAGATAGCGAGGGGGACACTCCAACACTCAGACATAATTTACTGATAGCCAGGGGCACACTCCAACACTCAGACATCATTAACAGATAGCCAGGGGCACACTCCAACACTTAGACATCATTTACAGATAGCGAGGGGCACGCTCCAACACTCAGACATCATTAACAGATAGCCAGGGGCACACTCCAACATTCAGACATCATTAACAGATAGCCAGGGGCACGCTCCAACACTCAGACATCATTAACAGATAGCCAGGGGCACACTCCAACATTCAGACATCATTACACAGATAGCCAGGGGGTACACTCCAACACTCAGACATCATTAACAGATAGCCAGGGGCACACTCCAACATTCAGACATCATTAACAGATAGCCAGGGGCACACTCCAACACTCAGACATCATTAACAGATAGCCAGGGGCACACTCCAACACTCAGACATCATTAAAAGATAGCCAGGGGCACACTCCAACACTCAGAAATCATTAACAGATAGCCAGGGGCACACTCCAACACTCAGAAATCATTAACAGATAGCCAGGGGCACGCTCCAACACTCAGACATCATTAACAGATAGCCAGGGGCACACTCCAACACTCAGAAATCATTAACAGATAGCCAGGGCACACTCAACACTCAGACATCATTAACAGATAGCCAGGGGCACACTCCAACACTCAGAAATCATTAACAGATAGCCAGGGGCACACTCCAACACTCAGACATCATTTACTGATAGCGAGGGGCACGCTCCAACACTCAGACATCATTAACAGATAGCGAGGGGGACACTCCAACACTCAGACATAATTTACTGATAGCCAGGTACACTCCAACACTCAGACATCATTAACAGATAGCCAGGGGCACACTCCAACACTTAGACATCATTTACAGATAGCGAGGGGCACGCTCCAACACTCAGACATCATTAACAGATAGCCAGGGGCACACTCCAACATTCAGACATCATTAACAGATAGCCAGGGGCACACTCCAACACTCAGACATCATTAACAGATAGCCAGGGGCACACTCCAACATTCAGACATAATTAACAGATAGCCAGGGGCACACTCCAACACTCAGACATCATTAACAGATAGCCAGGGGCACACTCCAACACTCAGACATCATTAACAGATAGCCAGGGGCACACTCCAACACTCAGAAATCATTAACAGATAGCCAGGGGCACACTCCAACACTCAGAAATCATTAACAGATAGCCAGGGGCACACTCCAACACTCAGACATCATTAACAGATAGCCAGGGGCACACTCCAACACTCAGAAATCATTAACAGATAGCCAGGGGCACACTCCAACACTCAGACATCATTAACAGATAGCCAGGGGCACACTCCAACACTCAGAAATCATTAACAGATAGCCAGGGGCACACTCCAACACTCAGACATAATTTACTGATAGCCAGGGGCACACTCCAACACTCAGACATCATTAACAGATAGCCAGGGGCACACTCCAACACTCAGAAATCATTAACAGATAGCCAGGGGCACACTCCAACACTCAGACATCATTTACTGATAGCCAGGGGCACACTCCAACACTCAGACATAATTTACTGATAGCCAGGGGCACACTCCAACACTCAGACATCATTAACAGATAGCGAGGGGCACACTCCAACACTCAGAAATCATTAACAGATAGCCAGGATCACACTCCAACACTCAGACATCATTAACAGATAGCCAGGGGCACACTCCAACACTCAGACATCATTAACAGATAGCGAGGGGGACACTCCAACACTCAGACATAATTTACTGATAGCCAGGGGCACACTCCAACACTCAGACATCATTAACAGATAGCCAGGGGCACACTCCAACACTTAGACATCATTTACAGATAGCGAGGGGCACGCTCCAACACTCAGACATCATTAACAGATAGCCAGGGCACACTCCAACATTCAGACATCATTAACAGATAGCCAGGGGCACACTCCAACACTCAGACATCATTAACAGATAGCCAGGGGCACACTCCAACATTCAGACATAATTAACAGATAGCCAGGGGCACACTCCAACACTCAGAAATCATTAACAGATAGCCAGGGGCACACTCCAACACTCAGACATCATTAACAGATAGCCAGGGGCACACTCCAACACTCAGAAATCATTGAACAGATAGCCAGGGGCACACTCCAACACTCAGAAATCATTAACAGATAGCCAGAGGCACACTCCAACACTCAGACATCATTAACAGATAGCCAGGGGCACACTCCAACACTCAGAAATCATTAACAGATAGCCAGGGGCACACTCCAACACTCAGACATCATTAACAGATAGCCAGGGGCACACTCCAACACTCAGAAATCATTAACAGATAGCCAGGGGCACACTCCAACACTCAGACATAATTTACTGATAGCCAGGGGCACACTCAAACACTCAGACATCATTAACAGATAGCCAGGGGCACACTCCAACACTCAGAAATCATTAACAGATAGCCAGGGGCACACTCCAACACTCAGACATCATTTACTGATAGCCAGGGGCACACTCCAACACTCAGACATAATTTACTGATAGCCAGGGGCACACTCCAACACTCAGACATCATTAACAGATAGCGAGGGGCACACTCCAACACTCAGAAATCATTAACAGATAGCCAGGATCACACTCCAACACTCAGACATCATTAACAGATAGCCAGGGGCACACTCCAACACTCAGACATCATTAACAGATAGCCAGGGGCACACTCCAACACTCAGACATCATTAACAGATAGCCAGGGGCACACTCCAACACTCAGACATCATTAACAGATAGCCAGGGTCACACGCCAACACTCAGACATCATTAACAGATAGCCAGGGTCACACGCCAACACTCAGACATCATTAACAGATAGCCAGGGGCACACTCCAACACTCAGACATCATTAACAGATAGCCAGGGTCACACGCCAACACTCAGACATCATTAATAAACACAGTATTTGAGTTAAGTGAGTCCGCCAGATTAGAGGCAGAAGGGATGACAATGCGTTATATTGATATGTGCTTGAATTGGACCATATTGCTGTCCTGCCTTAGCATTCGAAATGTAACGAGTACTTTTGGGTTTCAGGGAAAATGTATGGGAGTAAAAAGTACATATTTTCTTTAGGAATGTAGTGAAGTAAAAGTAAAAGTTGTCAAAACTATAAGTAGTAAAGTACAGATACCCCAAAATGACTTAAGTAATACTATAAAGTATTTTACCGAAGTACTTTACACCACTGAGCAGTAGACACAGTCATGTGATTTTCCATGTTCGGGAAGTGTGTTACTCATATCAAATCAACCTGAAACAACACATTTAGAGTTTGGTTTGGCTTCCAGACCACATCTGAGGTCATGGAAGAAGCATTAATGAATTACTCTGATACCCATTACTTTATCAGGCTAAAAACAAACAATGTGTTGCTAATTACTTTGGATTAATATAGCTTGACTTAAACAGGTAATGTGTTTCATATGTATTTGACATCTCTGTGTAATGTGTGGACAGACTTTCTGTCTGTCAGGTCTCTAGTAATAACTGACCAGGTCTGTCAGGTCTCTAGTAATAACTGACCAGGTCTCTGTCAGGTCTCTAGTAATAACTGACCAGGTCTGTCAGGTCTCTAGTAATAACTGACCAGGTCTCTGTCAGGTCCCTAGTAATAACTGACCAGGTCTCTGTCAGGTCTCTAGTAATAACTGACCAGGTCTCTGTCAGGTCCCTAGTAATAACTGACCAGGTCTATGTCAGGTCTCTAGTAATAACTGACCAGGTCTCTGTCAGGTCTCTAGTAATAACTGACCAGGTCTCTGTCAGGTCCCTAGTAATAACTGACCAGGTCTCTGTCAGGTCTCTAGTAATAACTGACCAGGTCTCTGTCAGGTCCCTAGTAATAACTGACCAGGTCTCTGTCAGGTCCCTAGTAATAACTGACCAGGTCTCTGTCAGGTCTCTAGTAATAACTGACCAGGTCTATGTCAGGTCCCTAGTAATAACTGACCAGGTCTGTCAAGTCCCTAGTAATAACTGACCAGGTCTATGTCAGGTCTCTAGCAATAACTGACCAGGTCTGTCAGGTCTCTAGTAATAACTGACCAGGTCTATGTCAGGTCTCTAGTAATAACTGACCAGGTCTGTCAGGTCTCTAGTAATAACTGACCAGGTCGTCTAGTAATAACTGACCAGGTCTCTGTCAGGTCTCTATTCAGGTCTCCCAGTAATAACTGACCAGGTCTGTCAGGTCCCTAGTAATAACTGACCAGGTCTCTGTCAGGTCTCTAGTAATAACTGACCAGGTCTATCAGGTCTCTAGTAATAACTGACCAGGTCTCTGTCAGGTCTCTAGTAATAACTGACCAGGTCTCTGTCAGGTCTCTAGTAATAACTGACCAGGTCTCTGTCAGGTCCCTAGTAATAACTGACCAGGTCTCTGTCAGGTCTCTAGTAATAACTGACCAGGTCTCTGTCAGGTCTCTAGTAATAACTGACCAGGTCTCTTTCAGGTCCCTAGTAATAACTGACCAGGTCTGTCAGGTCCCTAGTAATAACTGACCAGGTCTGTCAGGTCTCTAGTAGTAACTGACCAGGTCTCTGTCAGGTCCCTAGTAATAACTGGGACCAGGTCTCTGTCAGGTCTCTAGTAATAACCGACCAGGTCTCTGTCAGGTCTCTAGTAATAACTGACCAGGTCTCTGTCAGGTCTCTAGTAATAACTGACCAGGTCTCTGTCAGGTCCCTAGTAATAACTGACCAGGTCTCTGTCAGGTCTCTAGTAATAACTGACCAGGTCTCTGTCAGGTCTCTAGTAATAACTGACCAGGTCTATGTCAGGTCTCTAGTAATAACTGACCAGGTCTCTGTCAGGTCTCTAGTAATAACTGACCAGGTCTCTGTCAGGTCTCTAGTAATAACTGACCAGGTCTCTGTCAGGTCTCTAGTAATAACTGACCAGGTCACAGGTCAGGTCCTAGTAATAACTGACCAGGTCTCTGTCAGGTCTCTAGTAATAACTGACCAGGTCTCTGTCAGGTCTCTAGTAATAACTGACCAGGTCTCTGTCAGGTCCCTAGTAATAACTGACCAGGTCGGTTGTCGGTCCTAGTAATAACTGACCAGGTCTGTCAGGTCCCTAGTAATAACTGACCAGGTCTGTCAGGTCTCTAGTAATAACTGACCAGGTCTGTCAGGTCTCTAGTAATAACTGACCAGGTCTCTGTTCAGGTCCCTAGTAATAACTGACCAGGTCTCTGTCAGGTCTCTAGTAATAACTGACCAGGTCTCTGTCAGGTCCCTAGTAATAACTGACCAGGTCTCTGTCAGGTCTCTAGTAATAACTGACCAGGTCTGTCAGGTCTCTAGTAATAACTGACCAGGTCTCTGTCAGGTCTCTAGTAATAACTGACCAGGTCTCTGTCAGGTCCCTAGTAATAACTGACTAGGTCTCTGTCAGGTCTCTAGTAATAACTGACCAGGTCTCTGTCAGGTCTCTAGTAATAACTGACCAGGTCTCTGTCAGGTCTCTAGTAATAACTGACCAGGCTCTGTCAGGTCTCTAGTAATAACTGACCAGGTCTCTGTCAGGTCTCTAGTAATAACTGACCAGGTCTCTGTCAGGTCTCTAGTAATAACTGACCAGGTCTCTGTCAGGTCTCTAGTAATAACTGGCCAGGTCTGTCAGGTCTCTAGTAATAACTGACCAGGTCTCTGTCAGGTCCCTAGTAATAACTGACCAGGTCTCTGTCAGGTCTCTAGTAATAACTGACCAGGTCTCTGTCAGGTCTCTAGTAATAACTGACCAGGTCTGTCAGGTCTCTAGTAATAACTGACCAGGTCTCTGTCAGGTCTCTAGTAATAACTGACCAGGTCTATGTCAGGTCCCTAGTAATAACTGACCAGGTCTGTCAGGTCTCTAGTAATAACTGACCAGGTCTCTGTCAGGTCTCTAGTAATAACTGACCAGGTCTATGTCAGGTCTCTAGTAATAACTGACCAGGCTCTGTCGAGGTCCCTAGTAATAACTGACCAGGTCTCTGTCAGGTCTCTAGTAATAACTGACCAGGTCTCTGTCAGGTCTCTAGTAATAACTGACCAGGTCTCTGTCAGGTCTCTAGTAATAACTGACCAGGTCTCTGTCAGGTCTCTAGTAATAACTGACCAGGTCTCTGTCAGGTCTCTAGTAATAACTGACCAGGCTCTGTCAGGTCTCTAGTAATAACTGACCAGGTCTCTGTCAGGTCTCTAGTAATAACTGACCAGGTCTCTGTCAGGTCTCTAGTAATAACTGACCAGGTCTGTCAGGTCTCTAGTAATAACTGACCAGGTCTCTGTCAGGTCCCTAGTAATAACTGACCAGGTCTCTGTCAGGTCTCTAGTAATAACTGACCAGGTCTCTGTCAGGTCTCTAGTAATAACTGACCAGGTCTCTGTCAGGTCCTCTAGTAATAACTGACCAGGTCTCTGTCAGGTCTCTAGTAATAACTGACCAGGTCTCTGTCAGGTCTCTAGTAATAACTGACCAGGTCTCTGTCAGGTCTCTAGTAATAACTGACCAGGTCTCTGTCAGGTCTCTAGTAATAACTGACCAGGTCTCTGTCAGGTCTCTAGTAATAACTGACCAGGTCTCTGTCAGGTCTCTAGTAATAACTGACCAGGTCTCTGTCAGGTCTCTAGTAATAACTGACCAGGTCTATGTCAGGTCCCTAGTAATAACTGACCAGGTCTCTGTCAGGTCTCTAGTAATAACTGACCAGGTCTCTGTCAGGTCCCTAGTAATAACTGACCAGGTCTGTCAGGTCTCTGGTAATAACTGACCAGGTCTCTGTCAGGTCTCTAGTAATAACTGACCAGGTCTGTGTCAGGTCTCTAGTAATAACTGACCAGGTCTCTGTCAGTCTCTGGTAATAACTGACCAGGTCTCTGTCAGGTCTCTAGTAATAACTGACCAGGTCTATGTCAGGTCTCTAGTAATAACTGACCAGGTCTCTGTCAGGTCTCTAGTAATAACTGACCAGGTCTCTGTCAGCGTCATCTAGTGTTGCCAGGTCTGCCGTAACAGGTCTATGTCAGGTCTCTAGCTACCAGGTCTGTCAGGTCCTAGTAATAACTGACCAGGTCTGTCAGGTCTCTATAATAACTGACCAGGTCTCTGTCAGATCTCTAGTAATAACTGACCAGGTCTCTGTCAGGTCTCTAGTAATAACTGACCAGGTCTCTGTCAGGTCTCTAGTAATAACTGACCAGGTCTCTGTCAGGTCTCTAGTAATAACTGACCAGGTCTCTGTCAGGTCTCTAGTAATAACTGACCAGGTCTGTCAGGTCTCTAGTAATAACTGACCAGGTCTCTGTCAGGTCCTGGTAATAACTGACCAGGTCTCTGTCAGGTCTCTAGTAATAACTGACCAGGTCTCTGTCAGGTCTCTAGTAAACTGACCAGGTCTCTGTCAGGTCTCTACTAATAACTGACCAGGTCTCTGTCAGGTCTCTAGTAATAACTGACCAGGTCTCTGTCAGGTCTCTAGTAATAACTGACCAGGGTCTGTCAGGTCTCTAGTAATAACTGACCAGGTCTCTGTCAGGTCCCTAGTAATAACTGACCAGGTCTGTCAAGTCTCTAGTAATAACTGACCAGGTCTCTGTCAGGTCTCTAGTAATAACTGACCAGGTCTCTGTCAGGTCTCTAGTAATAACTGACCAGGTCTCTGTCAGGTCTCTAGTAATAACTGACCAGGTCTCTGTCAGGTCTCTAGTAATAACTGACCAGGTCTCTGTCAGGTCCCTAGTAATAACTGACCAGGTCTGTCAGGTCCCTAGTAATAACTGACCAGGTCTGTCAGGTCTCTAGTAATAACTGACCAGGTCTCTGTCAGGTCTCTAGTAATAACTGACCAGGTCTCTGTCAGGTCTCTAGTAATAACTGACCAGGTCTCTGTCAGGTCTCTAGTAATAACTGACCAGGTCCTGTCAGGTCCCTAGTAATAACTGACCAGGTCTCTGTCAGGTCTCTAGTAATAACTGACCAGGTCTCTGTCAGGTCCCTAGTAATAACTGACCAGGTCTCTGTCAGGTCTCTGTAATAACTGACCAGGTCTCTGTCAGGTCCCCTAGTAATGCTAACTGACCAGGTCTTGTCAGGTCTCTAGTAATAACTGACCAGGTCTGTCAGGTCTCTGGTAATAACTGACCAGGTCTCTGTCAGGTCTCTAGTAATAACTGACCAGGTCTTGTCAGGTCTCTAGTAATAACTGACCGGGTCTCTGTCAGGTCTCTAGTAATAACTGACCAGGTCTCTGTCAGGTCTCTAGTAATAACTGACCAGGTCTCTGTCAGGCCTCTAGTAATAACTGACCAGGTTCTGTCAGGTCTCTAGTAATAACTGACCAGGTCTCTGTCAGGTCTCTAGTAATAACTGACCAGGTCTCTGTCAGGTCCCTAGTAATAACTGACCAGGTCTGTCAGGTCTCTAGTAATAACTGACCAGGTCTGTCAAGTCCCTAGTAATAACTGACCAGGTCTTTCAGGTCTCTAGTAATAACTGACCAGGTCTCTGTCAGGTCCCTAGTAATAACTGACCAGGTCTCTGTCAGGTCTCTAGTAATAACTGACCAGGTCTCTGTCAGGTCCCTAGTAATAACTGACCAGGTCTCTGTCAGGTCTCTAGTAATAACTGACCAGGTCTCTGTCAGGTCTCTAGTAATAACTGACCAGGTCTCTGTCAGGTCTCTAGTAATAACTGACCAGGTCTATGTCAGGTCCCTAGTAATAACTGACCAGGTCTCTGTCAGGTCTCTAGTAATAACTGACCAGGTCTCTGTCAGGTCCCTAGTAATAACTGACCAGGTCTGTCAGGTCTCTGGTAATAACTGACCAGGTCTCTGTCAGGTCCCTAGTAATAACTGACCAGGTCTATGTCAGGTCCCTAGTAATAACTGACCAGGTCTGTCAGGTCTCTGGTAATAACTGACCAGGTCTCTGTCAGGTCTCTAGTAATAACTGACCAGGTCTATGTCAGGTCTCTAGTAATAACTGACCAGGTCTATGTCAGGTCTCTAGTAATAACTGACCAGGTCTCTGTCAGGTCTCTAGTAATAACTGACCAGGTCTCTGTCAGGTCTCTAGTAATAACTGACCAGGTCTGTCAGGTCTCTAGTAATAACTGACCAGGTCTCTGTCAGGTCTCTAGTAATAACTGACCAGGTCTATGTCAGGTCCCTAGTAATAACTGACCAGGTCTGTCAGGTCTCTAGTAATAACTGACCAGGTCTCTGTCAGGTCTCTAGTAATAACTGACCAGGTCTCTGTCAGGTCTCTAGTAATAACTGACCAGGTCTCTGTCAGGTCTCTAGTAATAACTGACCAGGTCTCTGTCAGGTCTCTAGTAATAACTGACCAGGTCTCTGTCAGGTCCCTAGTAATAACTGACCAGGTCTGTCAGGTCTCTAGTAATAACTGACCAGGTCTCTGTCAGGTCCCTAGTAATAACTGACCAGGTCTCTGTCAGGTCTCTAGTAATAACTGACCAGGTCTCTGTCAGGTCTCTGGTAATAACTGACCAGGTCTCTGTCAGGTCTCTAGTAATAACTGACCAGGTCTCTGTCAGGTCTCTAGTAATAACTGACCAGGTCTCTGTCAGGTCTCTGTAATAACTTACCAGGTCTGTCAGGTCTCTAGTAATAACTGACCAGGTCTATGTCAGGTCTCTAGTAATAACTGACCAGGTCTATGTCAGGTCTCTAGTAATAACTGACCAGGTCTCTGTCAGGTCTCTAGTAATAACTGACCAGGTCTCTGTCAGGCCTCTAGTAATAACTGACCAGGTCTGTCAGGTCTCTAGTAATAACTGACCAGGTCTCTGTCAGGTCTCTAGTAATAACTGACCAGGTCTATGTCAGGTCCCTAGTAATAACTGACCAGGTCTGTCAGGTCTCTAGTAATAACTGACCAGGTCTGTCAAGTCCCTAGTAATAACTGACCAGGTCTGTCAGGTCTCTAGTAATAACTGACCAGGTCTCTGTTAGGTCCCTAGTAATAACTGACCAGGTCTCTGTCAGGTCTCTAGTAATAACTGACCAGGTCTCTGTCAGGTCCCTAGTAATAACTGACCAGGTCTCTGTCAGGTCTCTAGTAATAACTGACCAGGTCTCTGTCAGGTCTCTAGTAATAACTGACCAGGTCTCTGTCAGGTCTCTAGTAATAACTGACCAGGTCTATGTCAGGTCCCTAGTAATAACTGACCAGGTCTCTGTCAGGTCTCTAGTAATAACTGACCAGGTCTCTGTCAGGTCCCTAGTAATAACTGACCAGGTCTGTCAGGTCTCTGGTAATAACTGACCAGGTCTCTGTCAGGTCCCTAGTAATAACTGACCAGGTCTATGTCAGGTCCCTAGTAATAACTGACCAGGTCTGTCAGGTCTCTGGTAATAACTGACCAGGTCTCTGTCAGGTCTCTAGTAATAACTGACCAGGTCTATGTCAGGTCTCTAGTAATAACTGACCAGGTCTATGTCAGGTCTCTAGTAATAACTGACCAGGTCTCTGTCAGGTCTCTAGTAATAACTGACCAGGTCAATGTCAGGTCTCTAGTAATAACTGACCAGGTCTGTCAGGTCTCTAGTAATAACTGACCAGGTCTCTGTCAGGTCTCTAGTAATAACTGACCAGGTCTATGTCAGGTCCCTAGTAATAACTGACCAGGTCTGTCAGGTCTCTAGTAATAACTGACCAGGTCTCTGTCAGATCTCTAGTAATAACTGACCAGGTCTCTGTCAGGTCTCTAGTAATAACTGACCAGGTCTCTGTCAGGTCTCTAGTAATAACTGACCAGGTCTCTGTCAGGTCTCTAGTAATAACTGACCAGGTCTCTGTCAGGTCCCTAGTAATAACTGACCAGGTCTGTCAGGTCTCTAGTAATAACTGACCAGGTCTCTGTCAGGTCCCTAGTAATAACTGACCAGGTCTCTGTCAGGTCTCTATTAATAACTGACCAGGTCTCTGTCAGGTCTCTAGTAATAACTGACCAGGTCTCTGTCAGGTCTCTATTAATAACTGACCAGGTCTCTGTCAGGTCTCTAGTAATAACTGACCAGGTCTCTGTCAGGTCCCTAGTAATAACTGACCAGGTCTGTCAGGTCTCTAGTAATAACTGACCAGGTCTCTGTCAGGTCCCTAGTAATAACTGACCAGGTCTGTCAAGTCTCTAGTAATAACTGACCAGGTCTCTGTCAGGTCTCTAGTAATAACTGACCAGGTCTCTGTCAGGTCCCTAGTAATAACTGACCAGGTCTCTGTCAGGTCTCTAGTAATAACTGACCAGGTCTCTGTCAGGTCTCTAGTAATAACTGACCAGGTCTCTGTCAGGTCCCTAGTAATAACTGACCAGGTCTGTCAGGTCCCTAGTAATAACTGACCAGGTCTGTCAGGTCTCTAGTAATAACTGACCAGGTCTCTGTCAGGTCCCTAGTAATAACTGACCAGGTCTCTGTCAGGTCTCTAGTAATAACTGACCAGGTCTTTGTCAGGTCTCTAGTAATAACTGACCAGGTCTCTGTCAGGTCTCTAGTAATAACTGACCAGGTCTCTGTCAGGTCTCTAGTAATAACTGACCAGGTCTCTGTCAGGTCCCTAGTAATAACTGACCAGGTCTCTGTCAGGTCTCTAGTAATAACTGACCAGGTCTCTGTCAGGTCTCTAGTAATAACTGACCAGGTCTATGTCAGGTCTCTAGTAATAACTGATCACGTCTCTGTTAGGTCTCTAGTAATAACTGACCAGGTCTCTGTCAGGTCTCTAGTAATAACTGACCAGGTCTCTGTCAGGTCTCTAGTAATAACTGACCAGGTCTATGTCAGGTCCCTAGTAATAACTGACCAGGTCTCTGTCAGGTCTCTAGTAATAACTGACCAGGTCTCTGTCAGGTCTCTAGTAATAACTGACCAGGTCTCTGTCAGGTCCCTAGTAATAACTGACCAGGTCTATGTCAGGTCCCTAGTAATAACTGACCAGGTCTGTCAAGTCCCTAGTAATAACTGACCAGGTCTTTCAGGTCTCTAGTAATAACTGACCAGGTCTCTGTCAGGTCCCTAGTAATAACTGACCAGGTCTCTGTCAGGTCTCTAGTAATAACTGACCAGGTCTCTGTCAGGTCCCTAGTAATAACTGACCAGGTCTCTGTCAGGTCTCTAGTAATAACTGACCAGGTCTCTGTCAGGTCTCTAGTAATAACTGACCAGGTCTCTGTCAGGTCTCTAGTAATAACTGACCAGGTCTATGTCAGGTCCCTAGTAATAACTGACCAGGTCTCTGTCAGGTCTCTAGTAATAACTGACCAGGTCTCTGTCAGGTCCCTAGTAATAACTGACCAGGTCTGTCAGGTCTCTGGTAATAACTGACCAGGTCTCTGTCAGGTCCCTAGTAATAACTGACCAGGTCTATGTCAGGTCCCTAGTAATAACTGACCAGGTCTGTCAGGTCTCTGGTAATAACTGACCAGGTCTCTGTCAGGTCTCTAGTAATAACTGACCAGGTCTATGTCAGGTCTCTAGTAATAACTGACCAGGTCTATGTCAGGTCTCTAGTAATAACTGACCAGGTCTCTGTCAGGTCTCTAGTAATAACTGACCAGGTCTCTGTCAGGCCTCTAGTAATAACTGACCAGGTCTGTCAGGTCTCTAGTAATAACTGACCAGGTCTCTGTCAGGTCTCTAGTAATAACTGACCAGGTCTATGTCAGGTCCCTAGTAATAACTGACCAGGTCTGTCAGGTCTCTAGTAATAACTGACCAGGTCTGTCAAGTCCCTAGTAATAACTGACCAGGTCTGTCAGGTCTCTAGTAATAACTGACCAGGTCTCTGTTAGGTCCCTAGTAATAACTGACCAGGTCTCTGTCAGGTCTCTAGTAATAACTGACCAGGTCTCTGTCAGGTCCCTAGTAATAACTGACCAGGTCTTTGTCAGGTCTCTAGTAATAACTGACCAGGTCTCTGTCAGGTCTCTAGTAATAACTGACCAGGTCTCTGTCAGGTCTCTAGTAATAACTGACCAGGTCTATGTCAGGTCCCTAGTAATAACTGACCAGGTCTCTGTCAGGTCTCTAGTAATAACTGACCAGGTCTCTGTCAGGTCCCTAGTAATAACTGACCAGGTCTGTCAGGTCTCTGGTAATAACTGACCAGGTCTCTGTCAGGTCCCTAGTAATAACGACCAGGTCTATGTCAGGTCCCTAGTAATAACTGACCAGGTCTGTCAGGTCTCTGGTAATAACTGACCAGGTCTCTGTCAGGTCTCTAGTAATAACTGACCAGGTCTATGTCAGGTCTCTAGTAATAACTGACCAGGTCTATGTCAGGTCTCTAGTAATAACTGACCAGGTCTCTGTCAGGTCTCTAGTAATAACTGACCAGGTCTCTGTCAGGTCTCTAGTAATAACTGACCAGGTCTGTCAGGTCTCTAGTAATAACTGACCAGGTCTCTGTCAGGTCTCTAGTAATAACTGACCAGGTCTATGTCAGGTCCCTAGTAATAACTGACCAGGTCTGTCAGGTCTCTAGTAATAACTGACCAGGTCTCTGTCAGGTCTCTAGTAATAACTGACCAGGTCTCTGTCAGGTCTCTAGTAATAACTGACCAGGTCTCTGTCAGGTCTCTAGTAATAACTGACCAGGTCTCTGTCAGGTCTCTAGTAATAACTGACCAGGTCTCTGTCAGGTCCCTAGTAATAACTGACCAGGTCTGTCAGGTCTCTAGTAATAACTGACCAGGTCTCTGTCAGGTCCCTAGTAATAACTGACCAGGTCTCTGTCAGGTCTCTATTAATAACTGACCAGGTCTCTGTCAGGTCTCTAGTAATAACTGACCAGGTCTCTGTCAGGTCTCTATTAATAA
>NW_025536206.1:40000-65957 GCF_020615455.1 Coregonus clupeaformis
CTCTCTCTCTCTCTCTGTCTCTCTCTCTCTCTGCTCTCTCTCTCTCTGTCTCTCTCTCTCTCTCTCTCTCTCTCTCTCTCTCTCTCTCTCTCTCTCTCTCTCTTTCTCTTTATTTCTCTCTGTCTCCCTTCTCTCTCTCCCTCTCTCTCTCTTTCTCTCTCTTCAGGTGTGAAGTCACTGAATTCAGGTTTGAAAGCGTCAAAAACCAGAGCAGAGCTTTTCCGAGACAACCAGCCTAGAGCAGGTAATCTAGAGCAGGTAACCTAGAGACCTAGAGCAGGTAAAAGCATGGAAAAAGATCCCTGTCCCAAAATATTGGGAATGGAGAATATGTCTGATGAAATGCTGTATTTTAACAACATGTTCCACAATTAAATTAGATTTTTAGTAACAACATAAGCATTAAAATGGAAACCCAGAGCGAGCTAGCTAGCTAGCCTATGTCAGTCTACAGTTAGCCAGGCAAATCATGTGAGAATGCTGTTCATTGACTACAGCTCAGTGTTCAACACCATAGTGCCTTGCAAGCTCATCACTAAGCTCAGGACCCTGGGACTGAACACCTCCCTCTGCAACTGGATCTTGAACTTCCTGACAGGCCGCCCCCGGGTGGTGAGTGTAGGCAACATCACCTCCGCCACGCTGACCCTCAACACAGGGGGCCCCTCGGGGTGGTGTGCTTAGTCCCCTCCTGCACTCCCGGTTCCCCCACGGCTGCGTGGCCGTACACGACTCCAACACCATCATTAAGTTTGCCGACGACAAAACAGTGGTTGGCCTGATCACCGACGGCAATGAGACAGCCAATAGGGAGGTCTAAACAAGTCAGGAAGCCTCCTTCGGCTCGGCCCGGCTCGGCCCAGTGTTTATTTTAGAGAGCCAACTACCGTTTCAGGGACACTGCAGTTCGTCATCAGCGTTCCTCCCAGGTGAGCTCAGGGGGCGGAGGCTGAGGCCGACGGGCGTAGAGACAGAGTCTCGTCCCAAATGGCACCCTATTCCCTATACAGTGCACAAATTTTTTTGCCACCCTATTCCCTACAGTGCATACTTTTATGGCACTCTATTCCCTATTTAGTGCACTACTTTTGACCGAATCCCAGGGCTCTGTTCGAAAGTAGTGCACCGAATAGGGAATAGGGTGCCATTTGGGACGCGCTAGAGAGGCACACGTCAGCCCCCTCAGCCCCAGCCTGAAGGAAGCACCGTGCCCAGCTCTTTCATTTGATGGTAGCCTGGTTTGTTATGTTTCATTAGCATTGAAATGACCCTTACTAGTGTTGATTATTTCATCTTTAATCTGGGTAATAACTGTATTGATGAGGATAGTTTATGATACATTTGATTGTTAAATACATTATATATTTTTTGTTTTAAAGTGCATTTACAGACAGTAAATACTACACAGAACATAAGAGTACTAATACAGATCAAATGACAGAATAACACTGGCAGGAACTGTGTAAAGTGAAAGTGTGTCAGAGATTAAATAAATAAATTGGACATCTTTCAGTCATTGGCAGGTCAATAAAACAGTCCGTAACATATCAATGGCTAGGTGGCCATAACCTGTAAAGGAAGACAACAGTGTCACCTTGTGTTCTCTGTTTGTATTGACCAGTGGAGGCTCCTCAGAGGAGGAAGGGGAGGACCATCCTCCTCAGTGAATTTCATAAAAATATACATTTTAAAACATTGAAAAAAGTGATCATTTTTAGATAAAACTATACTAAATATATTCACATGTCACCAAATAATTTATTAAAACAAACTGTTTTGCAAGTAGCCTCAGCAGCACTCTGTAGGGTAGCACCATGGTGTAGCCAGAGGACAGCTAGCTTCCGTCCTCCTCTTGGTACATTGACTTCAATACAAAACCTAGGAGGCTCTTGGTTCTCACCCCCTTCCATAGACTTACTCAGTAATTATGACAACTTCCGGAGGACATCCTCCAACCTATCAGAGCTCTTGCAGCATGAACTGACATGTTGTCCACCCAATCAACAGTCTTTCAACAATTAATTTCTTCAAAAATGAAGGAGAAGCAAGAGAGAGATTTCTCTTTTTTTTCACTTTCAGTTTCACTTACTTAGCTAGCAAATGCAGCTGGCTAGTTTAGTTACTCAAACACCCTGCTCAAACAGAGGGATGATATGTTAGCTAGCTGGCTATGACTATCCAACACAACACCAGAACTCTTCCAAGTCAAGGTAAGCTTTTGGTTGTATTAATTTATTCCCACCGGGGCTGCCGGTCTACATTACTTTAGCTAATATGGGGACAACGATGTAGGCTGGGTGTGGCGGTTATGACATGGTTTGGAAAGGTCTTTTCTGCCTGGTCACATACAGCTGATGTGTTGTTCATTGAAGTCCACAAACGAAGGGAAAAGATGAGAGGAGGAGAGTGCATAGAGGCGAGAAGGAATACAACGTGGCTGCTATGAAATGAAAGTGAACTGTGTTTATGCGTGATCAGGGTAGTAGCAACCTCATGATGGGTATAGGGAAAATGTGAGTATCATGTAGTAGCCTAATCCTATCGCTGTTACATTAAACTGGGTGAATGGAATATGAATGACAGTCAGTCAACATGCTGTAATAGAAGAAGGCCATGCTCATAAAGAAATAAAATCGTCCTCCCTCATCATAAACGGCACTGAGCGCCACTGGTAGGAGCGTTGGTGGGTAGGAGCGTTGGGCCAGTAACCGAAAGGTTGCTGGATCGAATCCCTGAGCTGCCAATGTAAACATCTGCCCCTGAGCAAGGCAATTAACCCACTGTTCCCCGGGCGCCGATGACGTGGATGTCAATTAAGGCAGCCCCCGCACCTCTGATTCAGAGGGGTTGGGTTAAATGCGGAAGACACATTTCAGTCGAATGCGTTCAGTTGTACAACTGACTAGCTATCCCGCTTTCCCTGGTATTGACATCACGAATCCACAGATAGGGGCTGTGTCTCAATATGTCCTCTTCCTTCATCTCAGCTGAGGACACCAGACCTGAAAGATATAGGCAATATGGTAGTGGCCAAATATCAGAGTCCCTTTTACCTGTTCAGGGCTTTCAGAGAAGAGACTTCGATCTCCTCGTGAGAATGATCACATTATATGATGTCACAAGACAACCTTAACAAAACCTGTCTAGCCTGCAGCGTTTACTGTAAAAGGGAGCAGCAGCTGTTCGACTGGAGGAACAGAAACTGATAAGATAAAACCAAAGGCTGAGGTGACTTATAAAACCAAAGGCTGAGGTGACTCATAAAACCAAAGGCTGACAGTCAGACTCCACCAACTAGACAGTCCACCAACCAGAGTTTTTGTCTTAGCAGTTACATTTCTCCAAACCATCCCTTTAGCTGTTTAACAAAACAAAGAGTCTGGGTGAAACCTTTGTTGTTTTTTTGAATTTTCTGACTGCCACTTTAACTCCTCCATTGAATATAAGCGGTAAATAGGAAGGTGAGCCTCAGAGCTGTAGGAAGCTGCTCATTCGCAGCATTGTATCTGGTTCTCTCTCCTGTCCCATGTGTCCATCCACCTCATCTGCCTCTAGACTCTTCCCTCTGGGGTGGCAGACAGTATAATACAGGAGCAGACAGGCCAGCCCTAGAACAGTCCCTCCAAATATCAGCAGAGTCACCGGCCAGAAGTACTCAGTAGACTCGGCCTCTGGCCTCACCAGAACCAGCAGCAAGGGACCTGAGAGGTTCACTAACGCATAGAGGACGTAGTACACAGCCATCGGCCATCTTGTGTCCTGTCCTTTCACGTTAAAGAAGGTGAACACGAGGACGACTCCCACGATGGTCCGATAGAGCCTCTCTAGGCTTTTAGACGTGCAGAAGTCAGTGTGGACCCAATGGGCCCAGAGGGTCCCGGCCAGCCAGAGGACAGCCATACCCAGGGCACTGTACAGGCTGAGGATGAGGAAGAGGCTGAGGCTGAGGATGTGCGTGGAGATGGTCAGGAGCTTGTACATGAGGTAGAAGAAGGTAGGAAGGCCAGACGGCATCTCTTGGACCTAGGGGGTGTTTTTATTATTATATATATATATCAGTATATGATCATGTGATTATTATAATAATAATAATATGCCATTTAGCCAAACCATTTAGCCAAAGCGACTTACAGTCACTTTGCATACATTTTTTACGTATGGGTGGTCCCGGGGATCGAACCCACTACCATATATCAGTATATGATCATGTGATTATGTTATTCTATATTATTATACACTGCTCAAAAAAAATTAAGGGAACACTAAAATAACACATCCTAGATCTGAATGAATGAAATAATCTTATTGAATACTTTTTTCTTTACATAGTTGAATGTGCGGACAACAAAATCACACAAAATTTATAAATGGAAATCAAATGTATCAACCCATGGAGGTCTGGATTTGGAGTCACCCTCAAAATTAAAGTGGAAAACCACACTACAGGCTGATCCAACTTTGATGTAATGTCCTTAAAACAAGTCAAAATGAGGCTCAGTAGTGTGTGTGGCCTCCACGTGCCTGTATGACCTCCCTACAATGCCTGGGCATGCTCCTGATGAGGTGGCGGATGGTCTCCTGAGGGATCTCCTCCCAGACCTGGACTAAAGCATCCGCCAACTCCTGGACAGTCTGTGGTGCAACGTGGCATTGGTGGATGGAGCGAGACATGATGTCTCAGATGTGCTCAATTGGGTTCATGTCTGGGGAACGGGCGGGCCAGTCCATAGCATCAATGCCTTCCTCTTGCAGGAACTGCTGACACACTCCAGCCACATGAGGTCTAGCATTGTCTTGCATTAGGAACCCAGGGCCAACCGCACCACCATATGGTCTCACAAGGGGTCTGAGGATCTCATCTCGGTACCTAATGGCAGTCAGGCTACCTCTGGCGAGCACATGGAGGGCTGTGCGGCCCCCCAAAGAAATGCCACCCCACACCATGACTGACCCACTGCCAAACCGGTCATGCTGGAGGATGTTGCAGGCAGCAGAACGTTCTCCACAGCGTCTCCAGACTCTGTCACGTCTGTCACATGCTCAGTGTGAACCTGCTTTCATCTGTGAAGAGCACAGGGCGCCAGTGGCGAATTTGCCCCTCTTGGTGTCCTCTGGCAAATGCCAAACGTCCTGCACGGTGTTGGGCTGTAAGCACAACCCCCACCTGTGGATGTCGGGCCCTCATACCACCCTCATGGAGTCTGTTTCTGACCGTTTGAGCAGACACATGCACATTTGTGGCCTGCTGGAGGTCATTTTGCAGGCCTCCTGCTCCTCCTTGCACAAAGGCGGAGGTAGCAGTCCTGCTGCTGGGTTGTTGCCCTCCTACGGCCTCCTCCACGTCTCCTGATGTACTGGCCTGTCTCCTGTTAGCGCCTCCATGCTCTGGACACTACGCTGACAGACACAGCAAACCTTCTTGCAACAGCTCGCATTGATGTGCCATCCTGGATGAGCTGCACTACCTGAGCCACTTGTGTGGGTTGTAGACTCCGTCTCATGCTACCAATAGAGTGAAAGCACCGCCAGCATTCAAAAGTGACCAAAACATCAGCCAGGAAGCATAGGAACTGAGAAGTGGTCTGTGGTCACCACCTGCAAAACCAGTCCTTTATTGGGGGTGTCTTGCTAATTGCCTACAATTTCCACCTGTTGTCTATTCCATTTGCACAACAGCATGTGAAATGTATTGTCAATCAGTGTTGCTTCCTAAGTGGACAGTTTGATTTCACAGAAGTGTGATTGACTTGGAGTTACATTGTGTTGTTTAAGTGTTCCCTTAATTTTTTTGAGCAGTGTATTATGTATCGTTATTCTAATTACCTGGGGTAAGGATCGGCGGAGACAGCGCCGGTAGTCCACTATGGCCCAGGCGATGTTGATGAATGAGCCCACCATGCAGATGCCTGGACAGGGGAAGATGAGACACGGATTAGAGAAGGATCTTAATATACTGGCATGTGAGAGACAGGCACGTGAGAGACAGGCACGTGAGAGACAGGCATGTGAGAGACACAGGCATGTGAGAGACACAGGGATGTGAGAGACACAGGCATGTGAGAGACACAGGCATGTGAGAGACAGGCATGTGAGAGACACAGGCATGTGAGAGACACAGGGATGTGAGAGACACAGGCATGTGAGAGACAGGCATGTGAGAGACAGGCATGTGAGAGACACAGGCATGTGAGAGACAGTCGTGTGACACATTTGAGGTTTGTGGTAGACACACTCACTCACAAGGAGAGCAGCAGACCAGAGGGTCTGGTTCTTGTGTGGTGTGGAGAGAAATGGGGAACTCAAACAAAAGTATCCAAAAAAAGTTGCGGCTACAGATTCTCACACACTCTCTCTCTCTCTCTCTCTCTCTGTCACACACACACACACACACACACACACACACACACAGAGAGTACTCACATTGTAGTATGGACTTGTGTCCATGGCCCAGCAGGATGCACAGCTGGAGGAGGAGCTGAGGAACACTCTCCAGGAACGTCTCAAACAGTTTGAGCATGCTCAGATCGGTCGCCTGGCCAAACAGGGCCAGGTGGACCTCTCTGGAGCAGTCAACAGTCTCGGGTGACTTGGACCACACCGCCCTGTATCCCGTCTTCAACAGGTGGTAGTACCTAATGGAGAGAGAGAGAGAGAGAGAGAGAGAGAGAGAGAGAGAGAGAGAGAGAGAGAGAGAGAGAGAGAGAGAGAGAGAGAGAGAGAGAGAGAGAGAGGAGAGAGAGAGAGAGAGAGAGAGAGAGAGAGAGAGAGAGAGAGAGAGAGAGACAGAGAGAGAGAGAGAGAGAGAGAGAGAGAGAGAGAGAGAGAGAGAGAGAGAGAGGCGAGAGAGAGAGACAGAGAGGCGAGAGAGAGAGAGACAGAGAGGCGAGAGAGAGAGAGACAGAGAGGAGAGAGAGAGAGAGAGAGAGAGAGAGAGAGAGAGAGAGAGAGAGAGAGAGAGAGAGAGAGAAAGAGAGAGAGAGAGAGAGAGATGTGTGTTGGTATAGAGATAAACAGACTGCTGCAACCTGATTGGCTGAACGTGATACGCAACATCTGGGACTAGCATTTAGCCACTGTAGCATTGTGGTGGAAAACAGTGTTTCATTTAGAAAGTATGCATATTTTCCCTCGCCTTTTCGACATTAAATCGAGTTAAGGAAGAAAATGTGCTACCTGAATGGATAATGTACGAACCGGTCCACGGGGTATACGAGGGTATAGCGGGGTGGGGGGGGGGCATAGATTCCCTTTGGATGGTAAGATGAAACGACTCAATATCGCCATCTGCCGGCCTTTGGGCTGCAACTAACCAAAAATGTTGGGGAAGCCAACGTTATAACCGACTAACTTACTGGTAGCACGGTCTCTGGCTGCCAACAGAGTTGTGCTACACAGCAATCTAGCCATATCTTGTACATGCCTTTTGATTAAGCTGTGAAGCAGTGCATAGCATTGGTGATGTCAAAGGCAGGTGGTGTATTAAAAAAAATAAAAAATACATTTTAGCATGTCGTTAGCTTTTAACTTTTTTTGATTACATAAATGCTACAAAATTCACAAAAAAAAAAGTGACATTAGCTGATGAAGATTATCTCATAGAACAAACATATCAACAATACCATTGTTTTCAATTAACTCTGCAAGTCTTCCAACTATTGACTTTTTTTTATAACCACCACCATTTTGGCACCAAAACATTTACAACAAAGACATATCGATATTGTAAAAATAAATAAAAGTGTGTAAGAATGATATTTCATGCTGAAACCCTCATATTAAACACCAATGGTATTCACTAAATTGACGGTTTATATTTAGGAAAATGTTTTACAGCTTTGTCACTCTCTTTTTTTATTTTTAAATCATCTTATTCAATTATTTCCTATATTTTACGCATGATAAGGCCACAGAGAGGGCCAGAGATGATTTCAGACACCTGTGATAATCTGGAGTACCCAAAAGGGCCACTAGATGTCTTGTAATAATTTACATAAAATCCTTGAAAGTTACCCAAATTCTGGTAGTTTACTGGTAAACTTTGAACGTTTCCAGTAATACACCCTCCGTTTGCAACCCTAATCTTGTGAACGTCTCAAGCTAACATCGCTATAAAGTTGACAACAGATATAATAATCACATTTCACCTCACGTCTTCACATACCTGGTGAAGATGCCCATCTGCATGACATGGAGTCCAATCAGTCCTCCTCTGTTCATCCCAGATATCAGCCTGTCTCCACCAGGGTTAACCAGTGGGTTCCTCGTGTCATCTCTGTACCAGGAGTAGCTGAAGACCTGTGTGGCCGTTGACCCAATCACCACAAACAGTAGAGTCAGCCCAGCCCAGACCAGGTGTCCATTTAGGAAGTACTTCACTGCTAGTCCCACATCGGTCACAATGTCCACCAGGTAAAAGCCCAGTCCTATGAGGGTACAGACCCATCGTGCTTTAGTGAACTCAGAGTCTGTTTGAAGCATGTTTGCTGGTCAGGTTTCACTTAACTGAAAATCCTAACTTCCACATAAATCAAATGTTCAGTTAGTCTCCCAGTGAAATCAATTCATGAGTAAGTGGAAATTGGTTTGCTAGATGTTGTGGGTGGTTGGCTGAGCTCGTTTTGGGAGTTGGTGGTTCTGGACTGGTTGCCTCAATGAACAATGTTCCGACAGGTCTGAGATTTCCGAGACTACCCTGTCCCCAAGAAGGTTTGAGATGACAAGATCATCATACCCTGTAAATGTATAGAAAAGTACAGAATATTATTAGGACAAAGAATCTGATATATAAGTATAATTTAGTCACGTGCATAATTGTGACACCATGAAACTATTCACAGATAAATAACATTTAAACATTCAAATCCATACGTTGCCGTGACTGTATATTCATTCAGATGACGTGGCCTGCTTCCCTGATTTTCCAATGCCCTTTCCCTGCTCTTTTCTCATCATAAAGAGAGATTAGGTAAGATAATAGACAAATAGAGGTAAGGTACTAGACTGCTGATAACATGTCCTGCCTAACTGCACTAATACACAGAGCTAATCAATCCGTTCATCTAACAGATGAGCTCTCCCTCCCTGTCATGTACAACGACATAACCTCCCGTAGGGGAAGGAGCTACTTGTTCTGTTCTCTGGGTTTTGTCTTTTTCAAAGTAAAGCCTTTTCAAACACAGCAACCAAATGGCAAGTCACTTTTTCACTGAAGGCCTACTTCTTCTGTCGAAAGTTCATTCAACAGTGCTCTTTATTATGCTAGTCAACCATCTGTCTCTCACTTCTCACCACATTTACAAGTTCCTCGATCATTCTATCACTAGAAGTTGTCAGAACTTAGATTTTACTCAAAGTGATAAAAGACATAAGATCAGTCAAGTGAAACAGTAAATATTATTGGAACTAACGCATACCGGTACTCACTGGTGTCGTCACTACTCCAACTCTGCAGTCAAGTGAACAGGCACACGGCTCCAAAGTCTCTTTTCTAGAGCTCCACCCTAGTGGTGTCAACTGTAACCAACACCTAGCAAGCAATCATATGACATAATAGATTCATCACCTGGGCTGTGTGTGTGTGTGTGTGTGTGTGGTAGACCAGTGACATGTGAGTTGACTCGTGTGTGAGTGTGTGTGTGTGTGTGTGTGTGTGTGTGTGAGTGTGTGTGTGTGTGTGTGTGTGTGGCCACTGTACTAACAATGTGTGTGTGTGTGTGTGTGTGTGTGTGTGTGTGTGTGTGTGTGTGTGTGTGTGTGTGTGTGTGTGTGCGTGGTAGACCAGTGACATGTGAGTTGACTCGTGTGTGTGTGTGTGTGTGTGTGTGTGTGTGTGTGGCCACTGTACTAACAATGTGTGTGTGTGTGTGTGTGTGTGTGTGTGTGTGTGTGTGTGTGTGTGTGTGTGTGTGTGTGTGTGTGTGTGTGTGTGTGTGTGTGTGTGTGTGTGTGTGTGTGTGTGTGTGTGTGTGGCCACTGTACTAACAATTCACTTTTGGGAGACTTTTGTCTCAGCACCCCATTTCCCATTTCATGTTCACACACAGACAGACACGCACGCACACACAAGTCAACTCACGTCACTGGTCTACTGCACACCACAAAGGGAAGTACACATTCTCAAAATTGTGGAGATTCCGTTTCAGGGTTTGGGTGTGCCAATGATGTCACTCATCACGCATTCTAAGAATTCTTTCAGAGCGTCGGTGCACGTGTGTGTTTGGGTGTGTGTACTTTGTGTGTACTTTGTGTGTACTTTGTGTGTACTTTGTGTGTACTTTGTGTGTACTTTGTGTGTACAAAGGGAGACCAAGAAAGAGATGAATCAGTGAGTTAGAATAAATCATACATTAAGTGTACTTGAGTAAAATCACACAATGTTCTCACAGGGTTCATCAAGACCTAGTGCTGAGCGATTAGTGCTTTTTGAGGTCGGTTCGGTTTCGGTTCGACTATAAAAAAAAATTAAAAAAGTTTTTGATTTCATTTTCGATCATTTTTTTAAACATGAAATGCACTATGCATTATGTGGGATGAATGCTGTAACAACACAGAATACAACTATTAATAAAAGTCCCATGATGGTAGTGACTGGCCATTATTATCACTTAGTAACCATCATTTATTCACTTTACTTTACTTTAATAAGATATTTCAGTTGTTGTGGATATTACATTAGTTTTATTTGCTGACTTTATTATTTCATTCCAAGTCATCATCTCATCTCTACAGAGCTGCTGCCTATACTATCTGACTAAATCACTATTTTAGTAGTTCTTCAAAGTAAATAAGACGTACTTTTATAACTGCTTATTACCAACTATCAATCACTTAGATCATGTATTTTCAGATAGAGATACCTCGCCAAGCAACAGCTGCTCTCTATATCCCCTCATGATTACACCTTCTTGTCTCCCTCTCTGTGTGTGCCCCACACTAACTAAGAAACACGGACCGGACAAGTAGGCACGCAATGGATTGTGGTCATTGTAGTTAATTATCATGTTTTATGCACTAAATATAATAGAATACTGGCCTATTGAAAACTACAACTCCATACTACATCGTACAGTTCAGGCTGGATCTGATTTATCTCTGGAGAAACTGTGCAATGTGCGCATTCAGCTCACAGAAAAATTATATGAAAGGGAATTAAACTAATTTAACCGTGTTAGATTAATTTGGATTTTAAGAATAATGACTAAAGGATTTCACCCCAAACACAGTATAAATGTTGGAATTATCATGTAGTGTCAACCCACTAACAGAGGGGGCGGTACTAAACATTCAAGGGGGAAGGGGAAGGCGGAAACTGTTTAGAAAAGTCACCTAAAGGTGGGAGGAGTCAAGTTTAGGAGGTATAAAATCGTATGTTTGTGTTTTTGGCGCCAGAGCTCTCCATGAATAAATATACAGATAAATACTTGTGGGTTGTGGACCTTGAATCATTGATGATTAAAACCAGAGCCTTACAACCTCTGGTAATGATTCAAGCTTAGGTTGAATTAGAGATAGAAATTCACATGACAAACCGACTTTGGTTAATTGGTTTAAAAACGGAAAAATAACCGACATATCAAGACCATACTGCAGTGCGTTTTCACCATTCTGCCCTTCAAATGCAGGAGCAGTTATATTGTCTGTTGGTCTGTCTGGTCTGTCTGTCTGTCTGTCTGTCTGTCTGTCTGTCTGTCTGTCTGCCTATCAGTCTGTCTGTCTGTCTGTCTGTCTGTCTGTCTGCCGTTCTGTCTGTCTGTCATTCTGTCTGTCTGTCTGTCTGTCTGTCGTTCTGTCTGTCTGTCTGTCTGTCGTTCTGTCTGTCTGTCTGTCTGTCTGTCGTCGTCTGTCTGTCTGTCTGTCTGTCTGTCGTTCTGTCTGTCGTTCTGTCTGTCTGTCTGTCTGTCGTTCTGTCTGTCTGTCTGTCTGTTCGTTTGTCTGTCTGTCTGTCTGTCTGTCTGTCTGTCTGTCTGTCTGTCTGTCTGTCTGTCTGTCTGTCATTCTGTCTGTCTGTCTGTCTGTCTGTTGTTCTGCCTGTCTGTCTGTCTGTCTGTCTGTCTGTCTGTCTGTCTGTCTGTCATTCTGTCTGTCTGTCTGTCTGTCTGTCGTTCTGCCTGTCTGTCTGTCTGTCTGTCTGTCTGTCTGTCTGTCTGTCTGTCTGTCTGTCTGTCTGTCTGTCTGTCTGTCTGTATGTCTGTCGTTCTGTCTGTCTGTCTGTCTGTCTGTCTGTCGTTCTGTCTGTCTGTCTGCTGTATGTCTGTCTGTCTGTCACTGGTCTGTCTCTCTGGTCTGTGTCTCTTAACACTGTTAATTTCTGAGATATTATTCTCCAAGGATCTGACCCTAATTAGTTTGAAGGAAATTAAAGAGCAAACTTAAAGTATTGCACAACTCAACAACACTACTTTATTCAAATGTGGGTTGTTCTAATCTACTCAAATGCACCTTTTTCTGGGTCACACAGAAGACACAGTTCAGTATTGTAACACCTATTCTAACCACAGGTTCTAGGCCAATTTATAGGGAAACAGTCAGATGTCCAACAGGATCTATAAAACAGGCAGATATATCCATTTTTAAAAAGCAAAATGGTTGCTCTCACCCAAATACACTTGTACAGAGACAGTGAAGCACAAACTCCACTCTCACCTAAACAAGTCTAAGGGGGTCGTCACTAGTTAGAGTCCCAGGGGAAACACTGATCAAAGCTATGGTTCCTAACCTGTCACAACCCTGTTAATTGGACTTGCTCAACTCCTTCGTCCTCTCTCACCATCCTTTCTCGTCTCCTTTTGAAAAAGGTCAAAGGTAATCGAGGAGAGGCGGCGAGGAGAGGGAACGTGGGTCAAAATGCACTTGCATGAAAAGAGACTTCTTCTTCATTTGCGTGTCATCAGGCAAATGACGTTTACAGGGGTGGATCCCAAAATAAATGTGTAAAGTGATAAGATTAAGTTAGTTGTGCAAGTCATTTTATAGATCAATGATAAGTAGCCTGTTGTTGCAGCCTTACCGCACAAATGGAAGAGGAAAGTGGAAGGGGGAGAAAGTAAGGAACTTGTCTGTCGGCCTTGCATTAAAGAACATCATTGGTTAAGGAAAACTGTGAAAAATAAAAAAGTATACCAGTTTAATTTAAGGACCAAAGGATTGACAGCCCTCCCATATAGATTGCAAAATAGTTGGGAAGAGATTTTTGACGTACCGATCCCATGGCATAGTGTTTATGAACTGATACGCAAAACGACACCGGATTCAAAACTTAGAATCTTTCAATATAAATTACTATATAAAATTCTTGCTACCAATAGAATGTTATTTATATGGGGGATACAATCTTCCCAGCTCTGCAGATTTTGCTGCGAAGAGACAGAATCATTAGATCATTTGTTTTGGTACTGTCCATTTGTAGCTTGTTTTTGGACACAGGTCCAGGAATGGCTAAAGGATTGCAATATTTACCTGGAGCTAACCTTGCAGATAGCATTACTGGGTGATCTGATAAGTCATAGTCAATCGATCAATAATATAATAATAATTTTAGCAAAAATGTTTATTTTCAATTCACAATCTGTAGAAACAATGAGAATAGAAAGGTTCAGAACATTTGTAAAACATCACAGTACAGTTGAAAAATATATGGCAAATAGAAATCCAATATGGATGGTGTTAAGAGATAGATGGGAGGTGTTGAATGGAGCTGAAGGATGGGACTAATAAAAACTAACAACAAATAATAACAAGACAACTAATAATGTAAACATACTGTGTCCATAATAAGTATATAGGTTGGGAGCTTTTGTGAAAGAGCACAGTTAGAAAGATATGGCATATAGAAGCAAACCGGATGGACATCATGAAAATGATCGGAGAGGTTGAGAGTAGAAGAAGTTCAGGAGAAAAAACAAACAAAATATAATTATTGTAAAATTGACTGTGTCCATAGAATGTAGATAGTAGGTATAAGCTGGAAGTAGAGGCCTAAGCATTGTTGTTCACTAGTTTACTCCAATTAGGGAAAGGGTGGTGGGGTTGGAAAGTAATAAAGGGGAATATATTTTTTAAAGGATATGTATGTGTATGTATGTATGTATGTATATATGTGTGTATGTATATGTGTATATATATATATATATATATATATATACACACTGCTAAAAAAAATAAAGGGAACACTAAAATAACACATCCTAGATCTGAATGAATGAAATAATCTTATTAAATACTTTTTTATTTACATAGTTGAATGTGCTGACAACAAAATCACACAAAAATTATCAATGGAAATCAAATTTATCAACCCATGGAGGTCTGGATTTGGAGTCACCCTCAAAATTAAAGTGGAAAACCACACTACAGGCTGATCCAACTTTGAAGTAATGTCCTTAAAACAAGTCAAAATGAGGCTCAGTAGTGTGTGTGGCCTCCACGTGCCTGTATGACCTCCCTACAATGCCTGGGCATGCTCCTGATGAGGTGGCGGATGGTCTCTGAGGGATCTCCTCCCAGACCTGGACTAAAGCATCCGCCAACTCCTGGACAGTCTGTGGTGCAACGTGGCGTTGGTGGATGGAGCGAGACATGATGTCCCAGATGTGCTCAATTGGATTCAGGTCTGGGGAACGCAGGCCAGTCCATAGCATCAATGCATGGAACTGCTGACACACTCCAGCCACATGAGGTCTAGCATTGTCTTGCATTAGGAGGAACCCAGGGTCAACCGCACCAGCATATGGTCTCACAAGGGGGTCTGAGGATCTCATCTCGGTACCTATGGCAGTCAGGCTACCTCTGGCGAGCACATGGAGGGCTGTGCGGCCCCCAAAGAAAGCCACCCACACCATGACTGACCCACCGCCAAACCGGTCATGCTGGAGGATGTTGCTGCAGGCAGCAGAACGTTCTCCACGGGCGTCTCCAGACTCTGTCACGTCTGTCACGTGCTCAGTGTGAACCTGCTTTCATCTGTGAAGAGCACAGGCGCCAGTGGCCGAATTTGCCAATCTTGGTGTTCTCTGGCAAATGCCAAACGTCCTGCACAGTGTTGGGCTGTAAGCACAACCCCCACCTGTGGACGTCGGGCCCTCATACCACCCTCATGGAGTCTGTTTCGACCGTTGAGCAGACACATGCACATTTGTGGCCTGCTGGAGGTCATTTGCAGGCTCTGGCAGTGCTCCTCCCTGCTCCTCCCCCACACAAAGGCGGAGGTAGCAGTCCTGCTGCTGGGTTGTTGCCCTCCTTACGGCCTCCTCCACGTATCCTGATGTACTGGCCTGTCTCCTGGTAGCACCTCCATGCTCTGGACACTACGCTGACAGACACAGCAAACCTTCTTGCCACAGCTGCATTGATGTGCCATCCTGGATGAGCTGCACTACCTGAGCCACTTGTGTGGGTTGTAGACTCCGTCTCATGCTACCACTAGAGTGAAAGACCGCCAGCATTCAAAAGTGACCAAAACATCAGCCAGGAAGCATAGGAACTGAGAAGTGGTCTGTGTCACCACCTGCAAAACCAGTCCTTTATTGGGGGTGTCTTGCTAATTGCCTATAATTTCCACCTGTTGTCTATTCCATTTGCACAACAGCATGTGAAATGTATTGTCAATCAGTGTTGCTTCCTAAGTGGACAGTTTGATTTCACAGAAGTGTGATTGACTTGGAGTTACATTGTGTTGTTTAAGTGTTCCCTTTATTTTTTTGAGCAGTGTATATATATGTGTGTGTGTATATATATATACATATATATATATATATATATATATATATATATATATATATATATATATATATATATATATATAAATAAACATGGGGGGATTGGAAGTGTTGCAGACAATTACATTGATAGAAGTTACAATCTATCTGCAATATTAAGCTGATCCCCTTAAAAAAATTAAAAAATACAATAAAAAGTAGCCTATTGTTTTTAAGCAGGTCCGTGTTTTTCTCCTTTGATGAAACAGAAGCTGATTCAAAGGGTGTGTGGCAGATTTCAAAACTCTTCCGCGAAGGACTCAGGTAGGATACACATCACTATCCTTGATGAAAGGTGGCTGTCGAGGAGGGGAGGACACTCTTCCGTTTGCCTACTAACGAATTGACATCTCCTCTACCACTTTCACGGAGGAAAGAGGACAGACTTTTGCCCAAATGAGAAAAGGCCTCTGCCTAGGCTATCGTAGGCTATTGTTGTATTTTACAGAACATTATAAGGAAATACTTCATATGGATAGTCCCAAGTAGATGGTTTGTAGATGTTCAATAACTCAACATTTCAACTAACTGTCTACTAAACCCTTATCCTAAACTTAAAATGAAATGTTTAATCAAAGTATGGTGTCACACTGTGAAACGAATTGCAGATGTATTCCTCTTGAAAACCATTCTCCTCTGTAGGGTATTCAGCGGTTACATTCGCCCACGGTGGCTGCGTAGAACTACAATTCTGACGCTGTGTTTTAATGTTTTAGAAGCGTCAATAATCATCGCTCTTGAAAGGGTTTTTGAAACATATGCTTGATATGCCCCTTATCTTTAAAATCAGCAAAAAATAATATTTCAAATAGAAAAGATACACTTCCCTGTAGCAGTTTAGCACACATCCATTCGCTGTGTGCCTCCAGTTGACAAGCTACACTTCTCCCCAGTTAGCTGACACACAGGTGTTCGGAGCACGCGCTAGATAGCTAATTAGCACAGGTGTTCGGATCACGCTAGATAGCTAATTAGCACAGGTGTTCGGATCACGCTAGATAGCTAATTAGCACAGGTGTTCGGATCACGCTAGATAGCTAATTAGCACAGGTGTTCGGATCACGCTAGATGGCTAATTAGCACAGGTGTTCGGATCACGCTAGGTGGCTAATTAGCACAGGTGTTCGGAGCACGCTAGATAGCTAATTAGCACAGGTGTTCGGATCACGCTAGATAGCCAACTAGCACAGGTGTTCGGATCACGCTTAGATGGCTAATTAGCACAGGTGTTCGAGCACGCTAGGTGGCTAATTAGCACAGGTGTTCGAGCACGCTAGATAGCTAATTAGCACAGGTGTTCGGATCACGCTAGATAGCTAATTAGCACAGGTGTTCGGATCACGCTAGATGGCTAATTAGCACAGGTGTTCGGAGCACGCTAGGTGGCTAATTAGCACAGGTGTTCGGAGCACGCTAGATGGCTAATTAGCACAGGTGTTCGGAGCACGCTAGATAGCTAATTAGCACAGGTGTTCGGATCATGCTAGATGGCTAATTAGCACAGGTGTTCGGAGCACGCTAGATAGCTAATTAGCACAGGTGTTCGGAGCACGCTAGGTGGCTAATTAGCACAGGTGTTCGGATCACGCTAGATGGCTAATTAGCACAGGTGTTCGGAGCACGCTAGATGGCTAATTAGCACAGGTGTTCGGAGCACACTAGATAGCTAATTAGCACAGGTGTTCGGAGCACACTAGATAGCTAATTAGCACAGGTGTTCGGAGCACACTAGATAGCTAATTAGCACAGGTGTTCGGAGCACACTAGATGGCTAATTAGCACAGGTGTTCGGAGCACGCTAGGTGGCTAATTAGCACAGGTGTTCGGAGCACGCTAGGTGGCTAATTAGCACAGGTGTTCGGAGCATCGCTAGGTGGCTAATTAGCCAGGTGTTCGGAGCACGCTAGGTGGCTAATTAGCACAGGTGTTCGGAGCACGCTAGGTGGCTAATTAGCACAGGTGTTCGGAGCACGCTAGGTGGCTAATTAGCACAGGTGTTCGGAGCAGCTAAGTGGCTAATTAGCTTACAGGTGTTCGAGCACGCTAGGTGGCTAATTAGCACAGGTGTTCGGAGCACGCTAGGTGGCTAATTAGCACAGGTGTTCGGAGCACGCTAGGTGGCTAATTAGCACAGGTGTTCGGAGCACGCTAGGTGGCTAATTAGCACAGGTGTTCGGAGCACGCTAGGTGGCTAATTAGCACAGGTGTTCGGAGCACGCTAGGTGGCTAATTAGCACAGGTGTTTGGAGCACGCTAGGTGGCTAATTAGCACAGTTAGAGCTATAACATGGAGACATGCCGTGTTGGCACACTAACCCTATACAGGGTTATACACTAACCCCTATGTTGGCACACTAACCCTATACAGGGTTATACACTAACCCCTATGTTGGCACACTAACCCTATACAGGGTTATACACTAACCCCTATGTTGGTACACTAACCCATACAGGGTTATACACCAACCCCTATGTTGGCACACTAACCCTATACAGGGTTATACACTAACCCCTATGTTGGCACACTAACCCTATACAGGGTTATACACTAACCCCTATGTTGGCACACTAACCCTATACAGGGTTATACACTAACCCCTATGTTGGCACACTAACCCTATACAGGTGTGTAGTAATTTAACCTTTTTTTTCTCTTATGTCTTCAATGTTTAACATTCAGAACTAGCGTTGGGGCTCTTAACAAAAATGCCCCTGGCCAGAAGATTGTAGCATTGATAGGCGCTAAAGGTAGTTAGAGTCTATGAATGGGTTAGTATTCATCATGCTCCCTTAATGCACGGAAATAACATGCCTTGGTTGTCTTTTTTTTCTCCACTTATCCAGGAAATCCTGTTAAAGGTTGTGATTTAATATATCTTATCCATGAGATCTTTAAAATGGTTTCGATTGAATATCGCCTGCGCGGTTGTGTAGAGGAAGGCACATAAAACCAATGGTCTCTGCACTCCAGACATGTAGGGGGCGGTAAACCGCTCAGGCAACGTCTAGCCCTGTGCGTAGGGTTAAAGCCGCTCTACCGGCAACGCGCGTCGGCTGGATCCTCCCACAAGAAGAAGAGTAACTCGCTATTCATTTGCTGGCCCGTGTTTGAGTGTGAGAGAGGAGCAGGAAGAAGACTGGAGCCTTGCTTTAGAGCTGACGAAGACGGACAGATAACAATACCGAATACTTAGTCATACATATTCAGGCTCTGCTTTTGAGTCGCGCCGGCCGCTTAAAGTTCCCTTTTGGAAGCCGTCCAAAATGGGGGATCCGCAAAAAGACCAACAAGAACCCGCCGGTGTTGAGCCACGAGTTTATCATCCAGAACCATGCAGATATTGTTTCCTGTGTTGCTATGTTATTCCTCCTCGGGTTGATGTTTGAGGTAGGTCTTAGTCCGCAGGTTGGCGTGGTCTGTGGTGCAATAAGAGCTAAGCTTTCCAAATAATGAGCCTTGTAAAGTTACAACGTGTCAACTCAACTGGGGAGAGTAGATGATGCTGAACCGTCACGTCAGCCTCTTGAAAATGGACATGGGCTGATCAACTCTTTCTACGCCACTTCATCTATTGACTAATCTATAGTTTCTCTGCTTTCTAGTGTCTCTATTGTAAAATCCATTTGAGTTGCAGTAGTGTCTTTTTTTAGTTGAAAAGGCGTGTAGTGGCCTAGAGTTATTATAGATGTAAAACTGCCCACCATCTCCATCTGGTTGCTTTATGGTTCCTTTCTAGTCTAGGAGCCACTTGTAAATTTAGAATAATTTGGTCTACCTCGCATTGCAATCGTTGGGGCAACAATGTAACAACTGGAACGCTACATATATTCTGCGATTGTAACATTTAAGCGGTTACAATGTTACGGTTTCGCTGGATACACTATTGTAAAAGACAGTCCCACATGGATAATTTTACTAGTGTTGTGCAGCAGCTCAAATGATGACGTCACGGTGGTATGGTAATGAAGAAACCTTCAAAATAAAAGCCTGTTTCAAAACGTTGCAATGTGAGTAACTTTTTAAAAGATATTGAATTTGAATCAATGGACAGTAGTAAATTATCAAAACAAAATATGGTTTTATAAACATTTTATAAGACCAATAATGAAAACTATATGTTGACAGTGATATGATGAGAATATTGACTTGTAGAGACGTTTTCTACCCGTCACCGCTAAACTGGGGTGGAAAATATTCAGTAGAGTCTTTACTAACCAGATATGTCTAGTTTGAGGGGGACTGTGTCATAAATACCCTTCAGCACTTCGCTCTCCACCCCCTCCGTAGCGTCCAATACATTACATGCCAGATAGTTTAACTGATAAGGAACATGTACACACTGTAAATGATTGTGAAGATGACTTAGATAAACAGACGATAATCCAAAACATAGATATAGAACCATTGATAAGCAAGGAAACACTTGAGTCTAATGAGCCTGAGGATGAAGTAGATAATCAGCAAGGACACAGTCCTGTGTTGTCATCTGAAGCAACTTTTGATTAATTTCATGCGGGGAAATTCCAAGTGTTTACTCGGACCCTTGATGAATGGGAAAAGTTCCATTTCACAAAGAGGCGTCAGGAATGTTCAAAGATATAGCAGGGAGGGCTTGTTGCAGCAACTGTAAAGGAATCAAATCCCTACAATTCTTTTTAGGAATCACCACTTTTCCATGAGTTTAAAAAAAAGACAGTGAAAACAGGACAGAACCATTGCTTCAACAGAGGCTTCACAACAGCGATATGTGTGACATTATAAAATCTTTTGTGAAGGAAATGCTACCTGCTGATTTCTTAGCCAATTATTTCCTCCACATTCACAGTTTATGCTCTCAACAAAAAAAAATCTGTTTGACACACTATTGAGTAATTCCAATAACATATATTTGTATTTTATTAAAAGTGTATTTATTTAAATATAGCCTAGACAATAGCTTTCAACACACTAGTATTTGTGTAAACTTTCAAAATAAATGCTGGAATGAAAAAATGTCAAATTATCAATTTCTTTTTTTCAAAGGTGGTACCAATGTTGTGAAAAACTTGTACTGAACTAGTGTGGCAAAAATTCCATATTCCCAAAGTTTAGCAAGTCTTTGCAGAGGGACTCTTATTTTGAAGGGTAAATCCGAGATCGTGCTACCAGCATCATATCCTGCTGCTAGGAGAACGGTAATGATACTTTTTATGCGCAGATCAAGTGTTACGTGGCAATCACTGGGCGATTGTGAGCGCCGTCATCATTCGCGTGTAACCCCGCTCATTCGAAAAACTTAAAATGTTGTATTCAGTAAAAGTCCCAAGAATCGCAATTCCTTTACAAATTGAACCCCTTACGTTTTAAAACAATTAGTGTTTAAAAAAATTTATTGTTTGGTTTACACTGATTTTTTTTTTTTTTTTGCATTGCGTTGACTAGAGGCGTTCTGGGAGTTTGAGTTCCTGTGCCTTGATGTGCTGTAGTCACATTGATGACGCAAAACGAGTGTAGCTACTTTATCACAACTGAGTTCTGCAAATGTTATAGTTATGAATCAGTCTTGCCATATTTGTAAAATTTCTGACCTCAAGAAGTCAAGAAGAGTTCATATGAGGGCACATATGTTTTGAAGTCCAAATCACCAGTTGTCCATTCAGTCTCACCTGTTGTATTGGATTGAATGGTTTGCACACTAAACATGTGTTTCTGTCTATTGTTGTTGACATCAATCTACAACGCTACCTGGTTTATTTTTAGCAGGCTATGCCACAGTAGGCGACCCACAGAGAGGGACAGATAATGAGAGAATCATGTTGTGGTTTGCTTTTAGGCAATGACTCAAATAGAAGCCCCTGGAAGCGGGGCTCTGGTCAAAAGTAGTGCGCTATATAGGGAATAGGGTGGCATTTGGGACACAGCCCTGTCTAACCAATCCTGTCCCTTGACCCCTCCGTGATGCAGGTCACCTCGAAGGTTGCAGTGCTGTTCATCACTGTCCAATACAACGTTACCATCTCTGCAAACGGTGAGTTTAACTTTATAGTGGCCCCCATATTAACTTTTATCCATTTTTTACTGGGTCAAAAATGTATGCTCAAAATGACGAGGATCCGGTATGGAGGTTGTCTCCACTTCCTCTTTTGCTTTCATAACATTTTTTCGTGAAATTTTATTTAGAATTAATGACAAGGCAAAAATTGCCTCATGACATCTCCATTTCTTATCCACCTTTTCTTCAGTGTCCTGGAACTAGTTTAACTGTTATCCAGTCAGTGTAGAAACTTGACTAGGCGCCCTATAACTAGACTCTACGTGTAGTTCTAGAATCAGAAGGCTTCTCCTGTGGGTTCTAGAATAGAACTCTACTCATATGGCCTTCCACTTCCAGAACACCTTTTCTTTCAGAGCTCTCTTTTTATTTTCTCTCTGTGGCGCAACATTTAGTCTTCCTGATTTATAATGTTCTCCTGTTAGGTTGGCCTGGAAGGATTGGGGCTAGGGTTTAATACAGGCTACGGCATCACAGCCTCTTCTGTGTCCCAAATGGCACCCTATTCCCTATGTAGTGCACTACTTTTAACCAGAGCCCATTGGGTAGTGCACTACATAGGGAATAAGATTAATTAACGTTTTCTACAAACTCCTGTTACAGACTTTCTTAATAGTGGAGCTCCTAACTAATACTCCTAGCAGTTCTACTTCCTGCTCTACTTTACTCCTAGCAGTTCTACTTCCTGGTCTACTTAATCCTAGCAGTTCTACTTCCTGGTCTACTTTACTCCTAGCAGTTCTACTTCCTGGTCTACTTTACTCCTAGAAGTTCTACTTCCTGCTCTACTTTACTCCTAGCAGTTCTACTTCCTGCTCTACTTAATCCTAGCAGTTCTACTTCCTGCTCTACTTTACTCCTAGCAGTTCTACTTCCTGGTCTACTTTACTCCTAGCAGTTCTACTTCCTGCTCTACTTTAATCCTAGCAGTTCTACTTCCTGGTCTACTTAATCCTAGCAGTTCTACTTCCTGGTCTACTTTACTCCTAGCAGTTCTACTTCCTGCTCTACTTAATCCTAGCAGTTCTACTTCCTGCTCTTCTTTGCTTTATTTAAAGTCATGTACGAGGTGCTGATGGAATGTACTTCATGATGTCAGATTTTATTTGAAGAGCAGATATTGTTGTCAGCCTGCGTACCAAATGGCACCCAATTCCAGACATGGTGCACTACTTTTGATCAGAGCCCTATGGACCCTGGTCAAAAGTAGTGCACTACATAGGGAATAGGGTGCCATTTGGTATGCAGATTCAGTTTACGGTGCTCATAAGCCCTCTGTCATTTATTAACAGGTTGATATATATCTTTCAGTTAAATTACTTCAGTAGCAGGTCAGGTGGCTCTTTTGTAGATGTGTGTGAATAGATAGATAGATAGCATGGTATGTGCTTCTTAAAGTATCCATGAAGGCCTTATAAAGGGTTTTGAAACCTTCAAAAATGCTTCATGTAAGTTGTTTGTCTAAAGTGAGTCCTGGGTGGTTTAGTGGTTAAGTACCGGCTCCTACAGTGGGGTTCAATCTGGCCCACTACAGTTTGACACACCCTCCCTATCTGTCTATCTATCCCCCCGTCTGCCCTCTGTCCAAGTCACATACAAAACATCATATATTTAAAAAGTATAATTGTAACGATGTGTGCATCGCCCATCAGAGGGCCAAGAAGAGACCGTAGGGAACAACGTCTAATAAATGATATAAGGCATCTATGAAGGTTTATGAAGGCTTCATGTGTCTCCCTATCAGAGGGCCAATCGAGGAGAGCGTAGTGAATCACTTCCACCACGGTCTGAAGGATCTGGCTACAGTGTTCTTCTACATGCTGGTCGCCATCATCATGCACGCCATCATCCAGGAGTATGTTCTGGACGTAAGTACTCGCACTCAGACACACACACACACACTCAGACACACACACACACTCACACATTTTGTATGCTTGTTTTCTCAAAAGTGTATGTAATAGCCAGATCAGTAATCAGCTCTTTTACAGACAAACGTCAGCCACTTGACAGTTTGACGTACTGGCATTGTTATTGTTCTTCTGACAACTGGATGATAATAACTGATTACCTCTAACCTCTCTGTTTTATCTATAACTGATGACCTCTAACCTCTCTGTTTTATCTATAACTGATTACCTCTAACCTCTCTGTTTTATCTATAACTGATTACCTCTAACCTCTCTGTTTTATCTATAACTGATTACCTCTAACCTCTCTGTTTTATCTATAACTGATGACCTCTAACCTCTCTGTTTTATCTATAACTGATGACCTCTAACCTCTCTGTTTTATCTATAACTGATGACCTCTAACCTCTCTGTTTTATCTATAACTGATTACCTCTAACCTCTCTGTTTTATCTATAACTGATGACCTCTAACCTCTCTGTTTTATCTATAACTGATGACCTCTAACCTCTCTGTTTTATCTATAACTGATGACCTCTAACCTCTCTGTTTTATCTATAACTGATTACCTCTAACCTCTCTGTTTTATCTATAACTGATTACCTCTAACCTCTCTGTTTTATCTATAACTGATTACCTCTAACCTCTCTGTTTTATCTATAACTGATTACCTCTAACCTCTCTGTTTTATCTATAACTGATTACCTCTAACCTCTGTTTTATCTATAACTGATTACCTCTAACCTCTCTGTTTTATCTATAACTGATAACCTCTAACCTCTCTGTTTTATCTATAACTGATTACCTCTAACCTCTCTGTTTTATCTATAACTGATTACCTCTAACCTCTCTGTTTTATCTATAACTGATTACCTCTAACCTCTCTGTTTTATCTATAACTGATTACCTCTAACCTCTCTGTTTTATCTATAACTGATTACCTCTAACCTCTCTGTTTTATCTATAATTGATTACCTCTAACCTCTCTGTTTTATCTATAACTGATTACCTCTAACCTCTGTTTTATCTATAACTGATTACCTCTAACCTCTCTGTTTTATCTATAACTGATTACCTCTAACCTCTCTGTTTTATCTATAACTGATTACCTCTAACCTCTCTGTTTTATCTGTAACTGATTACCTCTAACCTCTCTGTTTTATCTATAACTGATGACCTCTAACCTCTCTGTTGTATCTATAACTGATTCCCTCTAACCTCTCTGTTTTATCTATAACTGATGACCTCTAACCTCTCTGTTTTATCTATAACTGATTACCTCTAACCTCTCTGTTTTATCTGTAACTGATTACCTCTAACCTCTCTGTTTTATCTGTAACTGATTACCTCTAACCTCTCTGTTTTATCTATAACTGATTACCTCTAACCTCTCTGTTTTATCTATAACTGATAACCTCTAACCTCTCTGTTTTATCTATAACTGATGACCTCTAACCTCTCTGTTTTATCTATAACTGATGACCTCTAACCTCTCTGTTTTATCTATAACTGATTACCTCTAACCTCTCTGTTTTATCTATAACTGATGACCTCTAACCTCTCTGTTTTATCTATAACTGATTACCTCTAACCTCTCTGTTTTATCTATAACTGATTACCTCTAACCTCTCTGTTTTATCTATAACTGATTACCTCTAACCTCTCTGTTGTATCTATAACTGATTACCTCTAACCTCTCTGTTTTATCTATAACTGATAACCTCTAACCTCTCTGTTTTATCTATAACTGATAACCTCTAACCTCTCTGTTTTATCTATAACTGATGACCTCTAACCTCTCTGTTTTATCTATAACTGATTACCTCTAACCTCTCTGTTTTATCTATAACTGATTACCTCTAACCTCTCTGTTTTATCTATAACTGATGACCTCTAACCTCTCTGTTTTATCTATAACTGATAACCTCTCTGTTTTATCTATAACTGATTACCTCTAACCTCTCTGTTTTATCTATTTGTTATGCAGAAGATCAACCGGAAGATGCACTTCTCTAAGACCAAGCACAGCAAGTTCAACGAGTCAGGCCAGCTCTCTGCCTTCTACCTGTTCTCCTTCGGCTGGGGAACCAGCATCCTCATGTCGGTAGGTAGGCGTGTGTGTGTGTTGCTGGGGAACCAGCATCCTCATGTCGGTAGGTAGGCGTGTGTGTGTGTTGCTGGGGAACCAGCATCCTCATGTCTGTACGTGCTTTTAAACTATCTGTTGACTGGATTATCAGGTGTGTCTGTAACTTTGTGTGTG